>NC_139030.1:26938048-27157194 GCF_964662115.1 Mustela nivalis
CTATAAAAAAGAAAGACTATGGACTCTGAAAAACAATCTGAGGGGTTTGAAGTGGTGGGGGGGTGGGAGGTTGGGGTACCAGGTGGTGGGTATTATAGAGGGCACGGATTGCATGGACCACTGGGTGTGGTGAAAAAATAATGAATATTGTTTTTCTGAAAATAAATTAATTAATAAAAAATGCAAGAAACAAAAACAAAAACAAAACAAAACAAAACAAAAAAACAAAACAAAACAAAAAAGAATCTTGCCATTTGTGACAACATGGACAGAACTAAAGGGTTTTATGCTAAATGAAGTAAGTGGGACAAAGAAAGACAAAGACCATATTATTTCACGTGTATGTAGAATCTACAAAAAAAAAACATGAACAAACAAAACAGAAACAGACTCATCTACACAAGGAACACACTATTGTTTACTTAAGTGGGGAGTTTGGGAGGGGCAAGCAAAATAGGCAAAGGGGACTAAGAGATACATGCTTCTAGTTATAAATAAACTATGAAGATATAATACACAGCATGGGGAATACAGTCAATAATGCTGTAATAACTTTGGTGACAGATGGGAATTAGACTTATCGTGGGGATAATTTCATGATGCCAAAACATCAGTATGGTGTATATCTGGAACCAATAGGATAGTGCACATCATTTATATTTCAATTTTTTAAAAAAGCACCACATGTTCTTATTTAAAAGCAAAAACCAGAAATACATAGACACTGAAGTTACAAAATATCCCTGATGAGAAAGCATTTAATTCTTCCTGTTCATATATGCAACACATTAGATTGGGTTATTTATAGAGGAAACAAAATACTTTTCTAATGTAAATTGTGATTCAAATATTGACACTTCTTTTTTCAAAAAGTTTTGATTTAGCTTGTGTGAGAGTATAGAAATCTGAATCAGCACATAGAAGTTTCTTCTTATCTCAATTTTTATAAATTTTGAAACTGTGAATTTTAGTATCTCTCAATAAGAGAATAAATAAAAATCATCTAGGGGCGCCTGGGTGGCTCAGTGGGTTAAGCCGCTGCCTTCGGCTCAGGTCATGATCTCAGGGTCCTGGGATCGAGTCCCACATCGGGCTCTCTGCTCAGCAGGGAGCCTGCTTCCTTCTCTCTCTCTCTCTGCCTGCCTCTCAGTGTACTTGTAATTTCTCTCTGTCAAATAAATAAATAAAATCTTTAAAAAAAATAAAAATAAAAATCATCTACCTGAGAAGATGCTGGTATAAATTTTATTTTATTCATTTTCTTGTTGATAGCATATTGATTTTGGTTTTACCATCACAGACTTACAGCAATGTATTAAGATAAAGTAATTCCCTCCTTCAGCTTCGTAAGTAAAGCAGTTGATACAAAAGCTTCATTTTGCTTGCTTAGCATGTGTGTATGTATGTGTCTGTCTGTGTGTATGTGTGTTTTAACTGGCTGCCTTTATGGCTCCAAAGTAGATGACAATTCAGAATACTTGTAATCCTGTAAAACTAGATACAGCACTTTAAATGTTTATCGTTAGAACATGCCCAGTAGCAGATGGTGGCATGCCATTTTAGAACCACCTAGAGGCACAAAAATTGTCCCATGTTTTTCATTTTGGCAGATGCACATGCCCCTTTGGCAAACTTCAGAAAACAACTAAAAGACTTACACCTTCAAAACAGATTGTATTTATAGGGGGATGTATGCAATTCAACAGGGGTTGTGCGAAAGACGAATTTCAGAGTCAGTACAATCAAATATATAGTATAGTTAGCACAAAACTTTGGACATGAAATTAGCTCAACTGCATTATTGTCTATCAGCATTTTAATAAACCTTAAGTAATTATTTCCAGAGCAATATTAAAATGAATTTTAACAAATTGATGCATGCCAAATAACTTGTTTTAAATGTAAAATTCAAATTTCTCATAAAACTCAATTCTCAGTAATGGCATTGCATTTCAAGCATTCACATTTTGATTTAGCATAATGATACTTATAGACTCTAATATCCACTCAACTTTAAATCTGATTGTGAAAATAACTTTTTAAAGTCACTAGAGTCATCAGATATTTCTTCAGAACTTCCTAAATTTATACCCCCCCTTCACACATGCTATTTAGCATACACATACATGTTCTCTCACTCAGCCCGACCGGTGAGTTGTTCCTTTACCAGTCCCTCCCAACAAGACCCTGAGGTGTTTATTTTTGTTTGTTTGTTGTTTTTTGTTTTAAGATTTTATTTATTTCTTTGACAGAGAGATCACAAGTGGGCAGAGAGGCAGGCAGAGAGAGAGGGGGAAGTAGGCTCCCTGCTGAGCAGAGAGACTGATGTGGGGCTTGATCTCAGGACCCTGAGATCATGACCTGAGCCGAAGGCGGAGGCTTAACCCACTGAGCCACCCAGGTGCCCCCAGACCCTGAGCTTTTAGGACAGAATTCTCTCCTCTTTACCTTGCTATTCCTATCACTTATGACAGGGTCTTGCCCAGAGTCAGGGATCAATAAACAATTGAATCATATAATGGACTTATATTGAATTATATACTGTCATGAGTTCAAATAACAGCCCTGGTGGGAGAAAATATATGTTGAGTTACTCATTAGTTTCATTCATATCCTATTTTCAGTTTAGCCCCTGGAAAGCCAGTGATTTCCTTTCTCTACTGGCCTCTTGGATTCATAAATGGCTTGGCTTCACTGAGGCCTCCCCCAAGCCTGGCCTTTCCAGGTAAGCTCTAGATTGTCCTGATCCCTAACTAAAACTCGCTACTTTGACCTCATCCTTGGAGGCTTGTTAAATGCCTAATTAGTTAAAATGGAGAGTTGAAATGAGAAAAGGAATAGAAGAAAAGCATGAAAACTGTAACTTGAATTGTAATCCTTCTGTTTCTTTTATAAAAGTAATAAAATGTACTTCAGCAAATCAAAACATTATGGAAACATGGAAAGGGAAAAATCAAAATCTTCAGGGGTAACTATTGCTGATATTTACAAAATATTTGCAAAATAAATTTCAAATTTGATACCACAGCACATGCTGTTAATACCTTATCTCTTTACCTGTCATTGCAGGGTTTTCTCATGTTGTTAAATATTCATTTGCAACATCATGAAATATCTACATATTTGTGACTTTATTAAATAAATGATGGAAACTATGGACTATTTTACTAAGGGGCAATCTTTATTCTGGACATTTAGGCTACAGCAAGAAATAGATAGGATCCTTTTTCCTCACAGATATTATAGCGTAATTGAAGAGACAGCAAATGAGAAAAACACATAAATAAGAGAACCTTGGCTTATAAAAGTGCTGTGCCATAGCAAAACTGGCTAATATGACAGGGACTAAAAGATGTGAAAGGGTATGCACTCTTGCCTTTATTCTCTTGTGATTTAAAAAAAGTATTTATATAAAAAGTTTAAACACCTAGTTACATAAATCAATGTGTAAATTTCTAATTATATCCTCCAACGTAATCCCTAATAATGGAATGACTGAGTCAAAACTAGGTGTATTTTTAAAGACAATATCTATTCCCAAATATCAACTGCAACACTTTTAATAATTTAGGCTTCCAACAACAGATTACAAGATTGTCATAATCTACCTGCCAAGAAACAACCTATATGCTTTCATATATATATAGTGGGGTAAAGTGGAAGAAGATATTATTAGCTAATGCACTGCCAAATTGACAGCCATTACGAAAACTCACACTGCTATACAAAGTTTATGTCAAATCCATGGTAAGACTGAATCTTTTATGTCCAAGATGAGAACTACTAAGATATGCAGTTGTTGCTACTAGTATTCCTGAAATCCTAGATACTTTTTTGTAACGTGCTATAACACATATTTTTCAGTATTATTAAAATTTGACAAACTTTGGTTAAGGTCAGATACCACAGGCTATTTATTATACTGCACTACAACTGCCAAAGAACAACACTGGAATCGCTGTGCAATATGGATAAGAACTGATATGATTGAAAATATAATCACGTATTTTACATATTCATACACTTGTGGGTTGTATTTTGGGGTCATTAAGTGAAAAATAAAATACTTTGGGTTTTCTGAATAATTTTAATCATAAATACACCTAGGTAAGATAAGCTAATAGAACTACATTTTTTTTTATATTATTGTTTTTAAAAGAAAACTAGGAGACTTCCAGGGTCATTTTGTCAGGATCCATAACATAATATATGTGAAACTTGGAAAAGCACTATGAAATAAACATTATATGTTAAGGAATTTTGTTCCCATATTTTACCAAAGTGAATTTCAAACATCAAAAATGTACCAAAAAATTTGGTCAAAATAGTTTAACATCAACAATTTGATAAAATTTACTACACACTCACACACACAGCTATATCTGCATATAATTCGAATTGCTAAACTGTTGACTCAAAAGACAATATTAAATGGATCTTTTTGTGATAAAAATGTTTTAGTGACAAAATATGTTTATGTTTTACTATATTCATGAGGATAGCTCATGGTTTAGATACGTATGCTACCACATGTATTAAATATGGTCACAAGGTGACCTGAAACAGATTTTATGCTACATTTAATCTAATCTCTATTTCACCTCTTCCGTAATCCCTCAAAGCAGGTCATTCCATTTTGGAGAAACTCTAGCTATAATTGTGGACTGAAACTATATTTCTTTAGCAATTTATAGATACAGCCAAACATGACCTCTGTATATTGGCCTCTTGATTGTTTATTTCTTCCAAGTAGGCTGAAATTCTTTGGCTCAAAAGCCCATGGGTACCAAACTCTTTTCTTTTCTTTCTTTCTTTTTTTTTTTTTTTTTTTACCAGAACCAATTGTTTTAAAATTAAAACAAGCAGATTTCTAGACATTTAGAGTTGTTCTATTTGCATACCCTATGAAACTAATCCAACCTCTGCTGACCATAGATAAGATAAGCCAGACACTAGAAAGTTTCCAAACTGTTGTTATCCTTTGGAGCTCCATGACCCAGAAACTCTCTACTTTGCTGCTGAGTGACATCACCTGAACACATAAGCACCCCCTTTGATTCTGATCCCCCACTCTGGAAATTCTGAGGTGGAGGAGAATAAGACTTAATGTCTTCAGTCTCTGGACAGTCAGTCTCCTGCTGTTAGGGATTTACCACCACACACATCTGTCAGAGATTGTATGTGCTACTGCCACCTCGTGGTCTAATCTTTCTCCTTGATCAGGCGCCACATTTCTCAAAACCTGACAAGCCTGCACCATGTACATAAATTCATTTAACAATTATTAGTATTCTTATGGCTGTTACCTTTATACTGACTTGCCCTCTGAAATGTCCTTCCTTCTTATGTGATGGGCCTTCATTTTTTTAGAACATAGCTATGTTATATCCTATGAGCTTTAGTTTCACAACAAACAATAATTACTTCAATTCTTTCATATACATAAGATTATCATTCTGGTTGTCATCTCTGTGTACATTCTTCTTTGTCAAAATCTCTCTCTGACATGCCAAAGACTGAACATTCACCTGCAGTGTTTGTGTCCTGGGAGGGTGAAAGCTGGGAAATCTTAGGTATAATTGCACTATCCGTCATGCAATACGCCAACGTTTAAGTAGGTACTAATACAATGAGATTAACTGCACTTAGCAATTAAGCCATGTTGTACATCTGTTAGTGTTTAAGAAATACAGAGATGAGTTTATCAGTAACGATCAACATCGTCACAGCAAAAGGGGAGACCTTCCAGATAAAATGGCAACTAAAGCAAGCTGTGGATTAATCACCTAATCATCCCCAAGCTAGAGGGAGAAATGATGGAGCTCAGAAACTTCCATAAATACTGTAAGAAACTCACAGAAGGTTACCTGGCCCTGGCTGAGTTTTGGTCAGATCGAAAATGACATTTAAACACCAAAAAATCCTTGTGGATGGAAAAGGCATGGAATAACAAAAATGAATGTATATATTTTCTTTTCTCAATCTAAAAATCTGTGTGGGTATGCTTGCCAGTCCCCTTAGATCATGAGGCTGGAAAGTAGCCCGGCTAGTTCGGCACTGCCCACTGACTAAAATTATGGAGCCTGCAACACTCTGTGATAGGAAATACTTAATAACTGGTACAGAAACTGGCCCCCAGGGTTTCTTCCTACCCCACCCTGGCAAAAGACAAACTTTGTTAATTACAACCAAAGAAAACCCCACTTACAAAGGGAAATGGCAGAGATTGAGGTAAAGAGAGTTTCCAGTAAAAGTAAAATGCTAACAGTGATAACTGATAACTGAATGCTAACGGTGAATGATTATAAAGCCAAATAAATATATTGCTCAGAGTCAACCACCCGTCCCTCCTAAATTACCAATAAGATTTTCAAACCTGGGCTTCTCTCCATCATCCTTAAGTTCACATTAAATTCCTAAGAATAGGAGATCACAAAGTAATATCTGAGTAAGGCAGTGCTTATAAAAGAAAGATAAAAGACTAGAACACCTGTAATGGTCACATCGAAATTAATGGTTTAAAAATTTTTTAAATGGTAAAAATAATATAGATCTTCAAAAAGATAAAGGAAGGCATCGGCAACAAAAAGTTGTGACAATTTTTCACAACTTTTTGTTGCCGAAAAACCAATTAGGAATACTGAGTATTTCCGAGTATGAAAATACTGAAAATCAAACGTGTCTGATAACACAGACACAGGCAAAGGATGGCTGCAGAGCTGAAGTGTCAGATAAGACTACAGGAAAGGATAAAGATATAGAAAATTGATACCTTTTTATGAATAAAGTTTAGGTGAGAAAAAGGTGACATGCACATATTCATTACAAATAATGATTTGTATATTATACTAAAATCTAATGTACACAATATCCATATTTACATTTATGATGAAGAGAGATAAAGGAATTAACGAATGGAGTTGAAAGAGAAAAATTAAAACTAAATAAGAGAAATCTCGAATTAAACAAAATGATGATAACATGCCATGTACTAAAGAGCTTAATTAACTCCTTAACTGGCACTAGAGTTCAAAATGTATAAAAGTGATGAAGTTCAGTTGCTGAAGGTCAACACATGTTATCTTCTTTCTAAATCCAAGGAACACTATTGGAAATTAGGAAATCTCCTGAAACAAAAATGTGGTATGTATTCAGAGAACTACAAGTATCCTTTGCTTTTGCTTTACTTCTATGCTTATTTATTTATATTTATCTTCATGCTTATTATACTCACAGTGAGTCATTGTAAGAAAAATTTTTATATTTTATAGTTTTAAATATAATATAATAATAAAATACAATTTTATATTTCCTAGAACATCATTCATTTTTTTTTAAAAGATTGTATTCATTTATTTGACAGACAGAGATCACAAGCAGCAGAGAGGCAGGCAGAGAGAGAGAGGAGGAAGCAGGCTCCCCGCCAAGCAGAGAGTCCTATGTGGGGCTCGATCCCAGGACCCTGGGATCATGACCTGAGCCGAAGGTAGAGGCTTTAACCCATTGAGCCACCCAGGTGCCCCAGAACATCATTCTTAAAATGATGTAGGACTTGGCACAAGAAGAGGCATCTTTTCCTCTGAGATACTAGTCTTTACTTCTAGTTAAAGACTTCTATTAGCTCTTCAGAAGTCCTCTCCTTAATAATAGTCACAATGGACAGCAAACTAGTCAGAAACCTAATTAAAAGCATGATCGTGCCTATTAGTATACTAATCAGTATCTGCCTCTACAGCTTTATGAGGCTGAAAAGTTTCTAGTCATCCACATTTATTCTTCTTCCTACTATCGCGATTACGTAATTCATTTGCTTAGCCAATCAATCAATTTAAAAATATGGTGTTTGGATAAAATATTGTATAGTTATACAATGCAAATATTACAATACAAATTGTATTTATTGTATACTACAAATTTTATAATACAATACAAATACAAAATATTGTATAGTTAGCATCTTAAATTTAGTGCACTTGAAAATATGTATTTAATAGAAAAATGTTTGGTGTAGCATTGTTCCAAGTAGCAAGAAAATAAGAAACAACCCATATATGCATCAGCAGATGAATAATTGAGTAAAATCATGATTCTATTAGAAATAATAAATATTCTGTATTATGTATGAATTACTATGAAGCGGTGCCCATGTCCTTTTATTAATGAAAACTGTAAGGGGAAAAATTATATAGAGTATGATTCCATTATGATTTTTTTTAAATAGCAAGGAAACTCCATAGTTTTGAACTTAAGTATAAGACTAGAGTAAAAGATATGGTAGGGTATACACTAAAATATTGTTGGAAATGCTGAGAGAGAGAAAGGATAAATTATAAATATTTCTTTATATACCTCTGCTTTACTTGAGACACTACAAGGAACATATGCTACTTAAGAAAATTAAAAAATATGTATCTGTGACAGAAATATATGCATAGTTTCATGATATCTAAATTTATTCAAACATATAACAATTTTTGGCATTACTGAGAAGGAAAACTATCCTCATCCTGATCTTATTTGTATGTGCATTTGGTCTTGAGTGATTTTTTTGGTTGTCATGAAAGGCAGGAGCAAAGAAAAGGAAACTAGATAACCTTCAAACATTTGGGAGCTGCTATGAGGGCATACTCATTTAGAAAACTCACTCTGTGGAGTTTAATAACATCCATTTCACAAACCACAGGGTTTTCCTATCTTACAAATCAATTTTATTCTATTACATTGGTGAATTAGTTTCTTTTCGTGGATCGGTTGTTCCACTTTAACTGTTGGCCTTCTTATAAAACGGAAAGACATGTATTAGGAGTACAGAAAATAGTCAAGATAATAGCCCAGCAATACTTGGTACTTATCACCTAACCTCTTCTTTTCAACTTTTCCTATACCTCAGTGACTGCAAGTAGTCACCACTGAATTAGCTATGACAACCTAGCCACCGCCCCTATTCTGTCAGAAAGGGTTTATTAGGAGTGTAATGATGAACCGTTCTATTGAGGTTGTCCTCTATTTCCCTGTAATCTCATGCAAAGACTTTGAAATCCAAACTAGGTTATCACCATTCTTTTATTTTTAAGACCTAGGAAAACTAAATCTGATGACTGTTAACAATTCTTTCCCTTCTTTAAAAACAATGACCATTATTAAATTTTAAAAGGAAATTTTAAAAAAGCTGAAATAAATGCCCTCTATGAATATTTGGGTATTTGTATAAGTAAAATAGAGTAAACTTCTACACTCGTATCTTGGTGTACTCATATTTATTAGTGCATGCATATGCAAGATATATAAATATAAATATATTTGTGTATGTGTGTAGACATGTGTGTATATATTTACATACACACAAAGAGAGATTCATTAAATTACTTAAAGAATTTCCTTTTTCAAAATTGGAATGCCATCTTTTCATATATACTTATGTGAATTGAAATATACATAATGTTTGGTGCCAAACAGGTTTTTGGTTTTAGTTTTAATAATAATGTATAGTATGTATATTATATTTCCTATATTTTAACACAACATTTGAAGGAATTATTGGACCAATAATTTATTCCAAACTAGGTAAAATGCTTATAAACAGACCCTAAGTTAAAAAGCACTTCTACACTTCCCTACAACCACTCATTTTGTTAAGATCTTATTGACATATAACTTTATGTAAGTTTAAGGTGTACAATGTGATAATTGGGTATGTGTGTATATTGTTAAATGATTATCATGATAAGGTCAGTTAACACATCCATCACTTCACATTATTTTGTGTGTGTGTGTGGTGAGAACATTTAAGATTTAATCTCTTAGCAACTTTCAAGTAATGAATACATTATCGTTAATTAGAGTCATCATGCTGAATAGCAGACCTCAGAACCTATTTCTGGTATAATTGGAAGTTTGTATCCTTTGGTTAATATATCCCCACCTCTCAGTCCCCTGGCCACCACTATTCTTTTCTAGGAGTCAAGCTTTTGTAGATTCTACATATAAGAAAGATCATACAGTATGTATTTTTTATCTAACTTATTTCATTTAGTATAATGCCCTCAAGGTCCATCCATGTAGTCACAAATGACAGGAGTCCCTTCTTTTTAGGGCTGAATAATATTCCATTTTGTATTCCATATTTTCTTTATCCATTTTTTTGTCAATGGACACTTAGGTTCTTTTCACATCTTGGCTCTTGCAAATAATGCTGCAATGAACAAGGCAATGCAAATACCTCTTTAAGACAGTGATTTCATTTCTTCCATATATATACATATATATATATATTCAGAAATGGAATTCATAGATAATAGAGTAGATAAATTTTTAATTTTTGGAGGGACCTCCACACTGTTTTCCACAGTGGTTATTCCAACTTACATTCCCACTAACAATATTCAAGGATTCCCTTCCTCCACATCTTCACCAAACACTTTCTGCTTATTACCTTTTGGAAAATAGCCACCCTAACAGGTGTGAGGTGATATCTAATTGTAGTTTTAATTTGCATCTCCCTGATGATTACTGATGTTGAACATCTTTTCATGTTGGCTATTTGTACATCCTTTTAGAAAACAGTCTATCCAATCCCTCTGCTCATTTTATAGTCAGATCATTTGAGGTTTTGTTGTTTCGTTTTTGCTATTGAATTATGTGAGTTTCTTAAATAGTCTACAAATTAACCTACTCTCTGATATATAGTTAACAAATATATTCTCCCATTCCCTCTTTACTCTGATGATTGTGTCTCTTCCTGCTCAGAAGCTTTTTAGTTTGACATAACCCCATTTGTTTATTTTTGTTTTTGCTGCTTTTACTATTGGTGTCATATGCAAAAACAACAACAACAAAACAATGCTAAGGAACTTTTCCCTTATATTTTCTTCTAGGAGTTTTATGGGGTTTGGTATTACATTTAAGCCTTTAATTTATTTTTTATATTATTTATTTATTTGACAGAGAGAGAAATCACAAATAGGCAGAAGTAGGCAGAGAGGCAGGCAGAGAGAGGGAGAAGCAGGCTCCCTGCTGAGCAAGAACATGCTGTGGGCCTTAATCCCAGGACCCTGGGATCATGACTGGAGCCGAAGGCAGAGGCTTAACCCACTGAGCCACCCAGGCACCCCAGCCTTTAATCTATTTTGAGTAAATGTTTTTATGTGGTGTAAGACAGGGCTCTAACTTCCTTTTTATGCATGTGGTTATCCTGTTTTCCCAGCACCATTTGTTGAAGAGACTATACTTTTCCTATTGAGCGTTCTTGACTACCTTGTCAAATATTATTTGACCATATTCCTGAAATGTTTATTATGTTCTCTTGATCTATATGTCCATTTTTATTCCAGGAACCATAGTGTTTTAATTACTACAGCTTTGTAGTATTATTTGAGATTAGTAAGTATCATATCTTGATTATGTTCTTATATTTCAGGATTTCTTTGGTTATTTGGGGTCCTTTGTAGTTCCACAGAAATTTTAAGATTCTACTTTCTATTTCTGTGAAAAAAGCCATTGGAATTTTAACAGGGATTGCACTGAATCTATAAATGGCTTTGTGTATTATGGACACTTTAACAATATCAGTTCTTTTGATCAAAAAATATAAATGTCTTTCCATTTATATGTGTCTTCTTCAATTTCTTTCATCAGTATCCTACGGTTTTTAGGGCACAGATCTTTCACCTTCTTGGTTAAATTTATTCCTTTTTTAAAAGATTTTATTTATTTATTTGAGAGAAAAATTGAGAGAGAGAGAGAGAGATCACAAGCAGGAGAGAGGAACAGAGAGAGAAGCAGACTCCCCACTGAGCAGGGTGCCCAATGCAGGACTCAATCCCAGGACCCTGGGATCATGATCTAAGCCAAAGGCAGATGCTTAACTGACTGAGCCACCCAGGTGCCTGGTTAAATTTATTCTTTAAGTGTTTCAGATGCTATTGTGAATCAGATTGTTTCCTCTATTTATCTTTCAGATATTTCATTGTGAGAATATAGAAATGCAACTGATTTTTATATGTTGATTTGTGTCTGGAAACTTTGCCGAATTTATTAGTCCTAACAGTTTTATTTAGAGTATTTAGTATTTAGTGGAGTATTTAGAATTTACTGTCTTTAAGATCATGCCTTCTTCAAAGAGAAACATTTTCACTTTTTCTTTTCTAATCTGGATGGTTTTAATTCTTTTTTCTTGCCTAATTATTCTCTAGGATTTCCAATAGTATGCCAAGTATGAGTGGGGGGAGTGGGCAACCTTGCTCCTGATTTTGAAGGAAAACCTTTCATTGTTTCACCAGCCAGTATGATGTTATCTGCAGGCTTGCCATCTATGCCTTTAATTAGGTTGAGGTGTGTTCCTTTTCTACTCAATTTGTTATCGTCTTTCATATCATGCAAGTTTGTTGAATACTGTCAAAAGTTTTTCTGCATCTATTTAGAGGATCATATGATTTCATCCTTCTATTAATGTGGTGTGTTACATTTATTGATTTTTCAAATGCTGAGCCATTCTTTCACTGCAGAGATAACTCTCTTTTGATCATGTTTCATAATCCTTCTAATGTGCTGCTGAATTCAGTTTACTTGAATTTTGTTAAGAATTTTTCATCTATATTTTCCTTATAGTGCCTATATTAAGTTTGGTATCAGGATAATGAGTAAACTTGTAAAATGAATTTGATAGTGCTCCTTTCACTTCAATTTTTTTGGAAGAGTTTGAGAAGGATTGATATTAATTATTATTTAAATGTTTGGTAGAATTCATCAGTGAAACCATCTGGCTCTGGGCATTTCTTTGTTGGGAAAATGTTGATTACTGCTTCAATCTTTTTAGTCATTATTGGTCTGTCCACATTTTCCATTTCATCATGACTCAGTCTCAGTAGATCATATGTTTCTAGGAATTTACCAATTTCTTTTAAGTTTTCCAATTTGTTGGTATATGACTGTTATAGTAGCCTCTTATGATCTTTTTTACTTCTTCAGTGTCAGTTATAATGCCTTCTATTTCTTTTACAGTTTTATTTACTTGAATCCTCTTTGCCTTTTTCTTGCTTAGAGTAGCTAAAGTTTTGTCATTTTTGCTCATCTTTTAAAAAACCAACACATTTTCTTTTTTTTTTTTCTATTTTCTTTTTAGTCTCTATTTCATTTATTTCTCCTCTTTCATTTACTTCTCCTCTAATCTTTATTTCCTTCCTTCTGCTAACTTCTGGATTAGTTTTCTCTCTCCTTCTGATTCACTGAGGTGTGAAGTTAGGTTGTTTAAGTGGGATCTTTCTTTATTCTTAATGTCGGCATTTATTGCTCTAAACTTCTTTCTGGAATTGCTTTTGTTGTATCCTATAGGTTTTGGTGGTTGTGGTTTTGTTTTTGAATAACAAACATTTGAATACCATTTGACAGTCTATAAAATGTTTTCACGTTTAGCTTATTTTACTGTTAGGATATGAAATTACCCAGTAACTAATTTGTTCTATGTGAATTTTTATTATGAAATACATCACAGGAATATCATGTGTTATAACTATTTCACAAAGTAAGTTCAACAGAAAAATATTAAGAAGAGAGACCCAGACACCTCTTCCTATCTTCACACTGATCTCTAATTGGCCTCTCAGCTTGTGTTTTAAAAACAAATACTCTAAATATATTTTCCTTCTAAAAATATATGTTGGTTCAGGGTTCAAAATCTACTCACTATCCACCTTTGCTTCTTAGCACCAAGGCTAGGACCACACTTCAAGACATTGTTCCTCTTTCAACTGCTTCTCCCCCATTAGTCTATAAAAATTCTCTATCAAAACCTTCTCTGCTCTGCAGGTTTTGGACCAAATATTGCAGGAATGGTGGTGTCTTTCAAGTTTCTCTCTCTCTTATTTTAACTTCCATAATAGCCAAATACAATGACAACAACAGGACATTGTTAAAGTCAGTCATTTGGCCATTTAATCACATATAACATGATAGATGAAAACAAAAATGGAAGTTAGAGTCTGAATGAAATTCCAAGGCACCTGGGTAGCTCAGCAGGTTAAAGTCTTTGCCTTCAGCTCAGGTCATGATCTCAGGGTCGTGGGATTGAACCTTGCATCGGGCTCTCTGTTCAGTGGGAAGCCTTCTTCCCCCTTTTCTCTGCCTGCCTCTCTGCCTACTTGTGATCTCGGTCTGTCAAATAAATAAATAGAGCCTTAAAAAACAAACAAACAAAAAAGAAGTTCCAAACACTGACAGCAGCAATGAAAATAGGAAAGAGGGGATGAAAATGAGAAATAATGGGAATATACACTTGTCAGAATTTGGAGGTGAACTCAACGTGCCAAGAAAAGAAAGGATGAGTTTTTGTCATTGGCAACTGGCTAATTCGTCTAAGAACACTACAATAAATAAACAAACGTGAAGTTTTACATATGGCATATTTCTTTATTATTTAAAATGTTTAAATATTAAATAATAATTTTAAATAAATTTTATTTATTTATTTATTTTTAGTTTTTACTAGTTTCAGAGGTAGAATTCAGTAATTCATCAATTGCATGTAACACCCAGTGCTCATTACATCAAGGGTTCTCCTTAATGCTCATCACCCAATTACCCTTTCCACCCCAGCCACCTCCTCTCCAGCAACCTTCAGTTTGTTTTACAGAGTTCAGCATTTCCTAACAGATGATGTGATACTCCATGTAGAAAACCCAAAAGATGGGGAGGCTGGGTGGCTCAGTCATTAAGTGTCTGCCTTTGTCTCAGGTCATGATCCCAGGGTCCTGGGATCGAGCCCCACATTGGACTCTCTGCTCAGTGGGGAGCCTGCTTCCCCCTCTCTCTCTGCCTGCCTCTCTGCCTACTCGTGATCTCTCTCACTGTCAAATAAATAAATAAAATCTTTCTCTGCTGTGAAGTGTGTAAACCTGGTGATTCACAGACCTGTACCCCTGGGGATAAAAATATATGTTTATAAAAAATAAAAAACTAAAAAAAAATTAAAAATAAATAAATAAATTAAATCTTAAAATAAAGAAAGAAAGAAAAAGAAAACCCAAAAGACTCCGTCCAAAAATTGCTAGAACTGAAACAGCAATACAGAAAAAAAAAAAATCAATACACGGAAGTCAGTTGCATTTCTCTCTTTCTTTCTTTCCCCACCCCCACCAGCTGCATTCCTACACAGTAACAATGATGCAGAAGAAAGAAAAATCAAGGAATTGATCCTATTTACAACTTCACCAAAAACTATAAGATACCTAGGAATAAATCTAAACAAAGAGGCGAAAGACCTATACTCTGAAACTATAGAACACTTATGAAAGAAGTTTAGGAAGACACAAAGAAATGGAAAAACATTTCATGATCATGGTTTGGAAAAACAAATAGTGTTAAAATCGCTGTTACCCAAAGCAATCTACACATTCAGTGTAATCCCTAGCAAAATATCATGAGCATTTTACATAGAGCCGAAACAAACAAACCTAAAATTTGTAGGGAATCTGAAAAGACCCTGAATAGCCAAAGCAATGTTGAAAAAGAAAACAAAAGCTGGAAGAAACACAGTTCTGGACTTCAAGCTGTATTACAAAGCTGTCATCATCAAGACAGTATGGTACTGGCACAAAAACAGACACAGAGATCAATGGAACAGAATAGAGAACCCAGAAATGCACCCTCAACTCTATTTATTTATTTTAGAGAGAGAGAGAGAATCTCAAGCAGACTTTGTGCTGAGCTCAGAACCTAACACTGGGCTCAATCTCAGGACCCTGAGATCGCGACCTGAGGTGAAACCAAGAGTTGGAGGCTCAACCACCTGCACCATCCAGGTTCTCCCAAGTGGTATAATTCTTATAAACTTTTAGATTACAAGCTACATATATGTATAGTTTAAAAGACTATGTACACATCACAGACATTCCATAAATTTGGGTTACATTAATTTATGAATGCCAAAAAATGAACAGGGAGCTGAGTCATTAACATCATATTAATCTTACAATTGTAACAGTATGGATTCATATTTTCTAATGGACAGACTTAGAACAGTAATATAAATCTCCACCTGTCCCTTAAACATGTGGCATTTGTTGTCCCCTTTTCTGATGACACAGTTTTACTACTAATGTTGACATTATTGGAATTTATGAATTGAGGATATCTAGAGAACATAATTATGTATGTTGATTGAGCCCTGTGAGTATTCCTTCATCTTAAGAGCACAAGCAAATATCCAAACTTCAATGTCTAGTGTGTAACTGTATAAAACATTATTTCAGGAAGCTATGTTCTTTTAATAGCAAATTACTTCCCTTAGAGGCTGCACAATCACTTCCACATTTAATATGCCTTTAAAATTTTTCATTCACATAAGGTGGTCTTTCTTGTTGCAGTGAAAGAGCTGCATTTTAATGGCATGCTTTATGCTTATAAAATGTTTGATTCTTTGTAAAAAAAAAAAATAAATGAAATGAGATGGTTAAAACAAGAATATTTTATGTTTAACATCTTTCTAATAGGGTCTCTGGGTGGTGAAGCCAGTTGGGTATCCAACTCTTTGGTTTTGGTCTTGGTTTTGGCTCAGTCCCAAGGTTGTAAGATTCAGCCCCATGTTGGGCTCTGCACTTATCCTGGAGTCTGCTTAGGACTCTCTGTTCCATGGCATCTGGGTGGCTCAGTTGTTTAAGTGTCTGCTTTGGTTCAGACCCTGATCCCAGGGTCTGGGGATTGAGCCCCACTTCAGGCTCTCTGCTCAGTAGGGAGCCTGCTTCTCCCTCTCCCTCTGCTTGCAGCCCGTCCTGCTTGTGCACTCTCTCTTTCTGCCAAATAAATATACAAAATTTTAAAAAAAAAAAGAAAAAAAAAAGACTATGGACCATGACAGACTATGGACTCTGGGAAACAAATGAATGGTTTTAGAAGGGGGTTAGGGGTTAGGGGGATGGGTTAGCCTGGTGATGGTTATCAAAGAGGGCACAGATTGCATGGAGTACTTGGTGTTATAAACAAACAATTAATCATGGAACACATCAAAAACTAATGTTGTACTGTATGGTGACTAATATAACACAATAAAAATAAAAATAAATAGAAAATTTAAAAAAAGACTCTCTTCCTCTGCCCCTCCCCTTTGTACTCATTCTCAAATAAAGAAAGAAATCTTAAAAAAAAAAAAAAAGCTTTCTGATAGAACTTCAATTATACTGCATATGTAGAATATGGCCTATGAAAATAGGTATTTAAGAATCTGAAGATTCTGATTTTTTAAAATTATGTTTATATCAAAGGTTCATACATGTTTTTGAACAAAATATAGGACAGTGTGTGTGTGTGTATTCATATCCTGAAAAATAAAGTCTATAAGGAGTGATATCCTTTCCACCAATGTAATGGTTTATGTTTAATTATTTTCTTCCGTCTATCTTAGCATTGCAAATACATGTTTATCCTAATATAGAGAATGTTCACTATGGCTTAGAATTTACTTTGTATTTATTTTTAAACTTATCCCTTTACCTAAAGCCTCTCACTAATTATAAATAAAATAATTTAATTTGTTTTGTTTTGCTAATTATAATAAATATTTCCTACTTCTAAAAAATAACATAATTCAACATCAAACAAATAGCCCATTCAAAAATCAGTGAAGACTCATGAGAAAGAAAAGCTCTATCTCATTTCCTAAACCTAATCATTACAGAAAAATGTAAAAATCTAGAATTGGGGATTTGAAATGTTAATATATATATATACTTCTTACTTAGATTTATTTCAGGATTTATAATGTAGTCTTAAAGACCATAAAAACTACTAAAGAATTTCTAAGTCAGCTCACATCCAAAAGAATGTCATAAGAATCCTTTGATTCATCCTTAAATCACGAAGAGAATTACAGTGTAAAGAAGCATCCAGGGAAGTGGTCAGAAGCTAAACCCAGAAGTCTAAAGTCAGAATATAGAGTTAAGGTCTCTGAAATTGGACGACGTTGCTATGTAAACGAAATATTTAATGAAAAAAATCTCAGACCCTGAAAAAGTGTTGCTCACAGACTGACATTATAATATGAAGTGAACTCTATGTTGAAATAAATACCCTGGACACAGAACATAGCTATCATCACCGAGCCCCACTTCCCTGCCTAAGCCACATGACTAACAACAAACTTTTCCCTATTCTCTATGTGCATGCACCATTTGCCCTAAGGATTTATTCCTTTGCACATTCAGCCTCCTTTTCTTTAGCCACCTGGCTACATCATATACAATTATTTACTTTTCAGGTAATATGACACCCCCTGTGTGATGTATAGTTTACAGCAATCAAATTACCTTTCTATAACAATTAAGATCATATGTCACTCTGTAAAAGTATTTTCTATTACTCATTTTCCTTTTCCTTTAGACTGATCTTTCCCTTTTCGGGACTAGGTATCCATTCCTGTCTTCAATATGTTTACATTTAGATTATATTAAAAATTTTTTTGAATGTCATAAAATGACCATTTAGGGCACCTGGTGGCTCAGTCAGCTGAGCGCCTGCCTTGGGCTCAGGTCATGATCCCGGGGTCCTGGCTCTGAGCCGTGCTTCATCAGGCTCCCTGCTTGGGGGTGGGGTTGGGGGGTCTGCTTGTTCCTCTCCCTCTGCCCCTCCGCTCATACTGCGTCTTGCTCACTTGCTCTCTCTTTCAAATAAATAAATAAAATCTTTATAATAAAATGACCATTTAGAAAACTAAAAAAAATCTATCTTTAAATCCACAGCTGTAGAAACATTGATGGTCACTCATTAAAGTCAATAAGTTAATTAACTCTAGAGTTACTCAGGTTTAGCTATGAGGCCTGGTGCTCTCATCTGCCCTTATTTCTGCACCTCCAGATTATGAGTTAAAAAAAAAAAAAAATACCTGCACCTTTTCTGGTTGTGAGAACTAAAGGAGATGTTATATGTAAAGAAAGTAAAGCTCAGTATCTTTGAATCCACGGTGATATTGAAGAGCATTATTACTCCATCAAAGAGTATTATTTCTCTTTACTTATCCCTATTATTTTATGTTTATTGCTTATCTAATTGTGAGTTCTACACATTTTAAAAGTCAAGAAATTGGAGCTAAGCTAGAAAAATGAAGACAGAAGGGAATTGTTACAACAGCTCTGAAAAAAATAACTCAAGAGGGATAATGACTCACCATCTCTACTTTATTTCTATTTACCTTATTTTCCTTGTCATAAAATAGTTTTTTAATGTCAAGAAGAGGGAAAGTTCTCTACAGAAAAACTGGTAAAGCATTTAATGACAAATTGCTAATATGAATTTCTAAGAGAGTTGTTCAATGCCACTATATATAAAATATATATGTAAACAACATACACACATACATACACATATAAATATATGCATATAAAATTTGGATTGTTTTCTACCAAAGCAAATTTTTAGTTACGCTATATGGTAATTTAATCCTGAATTTATAGTGATTTAAGAGCACAAATTCAGGGCTCGTGGGTGGCTCAGTCAGGTTAAGCATCTGCCTTAGGCTCAGGACATGATCCCAGGGTCCTGGGAATTGACACCCATATTGGGCTCCCTGCTTAGTAGGGAGCCTGCTTCTCCCTCTCCCTCTCTGCCTGCTGCTCCTCCCCCTGTTGTGTGCTTGTGCTCTCTCTCTTTCTTTGTCAAAATAAATAAATATTTTAAAAGTAAGAACGCAAGTTCTATAAAGAGTAACTAGACAGTGTGTTGAATGATTTATATTCATGGGTTAAGATCTTCCTTGTTAATAATAGATAATAATTAAAAAAATAAAAATCCTGAAACTCCAGAACTAACCCATGGTTAGTCATTTTCTCAAGCTAAGCAAAAAAATACAATTTAGGCATTTTGATATTTAAACAGCCATTTCTTTCTTTTAATCCAATTTCTAGCATGAGCCAACTTAGGAAAAGAAGTGTTTCATCTATAAAGTGTCAAGTTAAAGAAAGTAAATTTGAACATTGCTCCCAAATATCTTTCAGGTTGCAAAAAAGTTTGTGATTAGCTATTCATAGGAAAAGAATGCTTTGTGAGAATTCTATGACACCTTGTGTTAAGGAAGCTTCTTTTAACAGTAACAAGTAGAATCACATGCTTTAATGTACAGTCCTATGAGATGGGTAGAAAGAAAGGAGTGGAACAGATAAATGACTTTAAAATGAGATTGATTTTTCTCTTTTTTCTTCAAAGAATGAGAGAATAGTTATATTAATTGGTTGGTGTCTATTTTATTGCCTTTAAAAATAGAGGATAATTCATCTTGATTCCATAATTACCAGTTATACAAACAGCATATGACAAGTCTGACAAGCAGGCTTTTTCAACATGGAATAGATATTACAATGGCAAATGTGTTAGCTAGATTAATAAATCAAGGTTACACCATTTGATAAATTCTTTCCCTTCTTAATAGGCGGTATTATCTAAGTTCACATGCTAATTTGAAAATGTCTGTATGGTGTGTGTTATTGAATATCAAATACTTCACTAACCTTGATTGACTAATAGAAAATATTTTCCAAAACATTCCAAAAAGTACAACTGTATATTTTCTTCTAGAGAAGAGTTGACTTGGTTCTTGGAATAAAAGATTGTGTTTTTGCTTATAAGATTATAAAATTATTATAGGTCACATGAAGGTCGTGCTACCCCCCCCTACTACAGCATTGCTCTGGACCAAGTATTGAGTTAAAAGGAATCCATCTGAATTCCACTAAACACTAACAAAGCTAAAGGGAAAGGAATTCATAAACCCATATGTGTCATACACACAGATCAAACAAGATGGCTACAATCTTGTATCTGATTCTCAGGCCTAGCTAGACCATGTCCTGGAGATGACCCCAGTTGAAACCAACAGGAAACTATTATCTATCTCCCATTTTACACTTTAGCCTGGGGTCACAAAAATCTGAGCTGCTCGATATTTCTATTACATTAATGGCACAATTATCACATAGGGATCCACTTCATGCTGCTCATATAGACATGCTTCTGGAAGCAATTTCTGGCTCTGCTGGGCAAGGCAATCTATCAGGTCATTTGTAACCTCCACAAAACCTAGTGGAAAGAGTACAGACTTTGGACTTCTTGAGTATAAATTTTGGCCTTGTATTTATTTGTAGAGTAACCTTGGAAAATTATCCAATACCTTTGAGTCTCAAATGGAGGGTAATAGCTTCTATCTGATAGGAAAATGTGAAGATTTCTGAAAAAAACACAGGGAAACCAGTCATTAGTGTGCCTCATGCATAGTAGGTATTTAAGTGGAAATTATTATCATCATATACAGTATTTTGTTCATTCCTTTTTAATGACGGATGTCATCTTGATATACAAAATAATCAACACTGAAATAATCTCTCTTCTCAGTTACACTAAATGCTATCTCAAAACACACAGAAAACAAATGCATGACGAGTATTAATAAATCGAAATTGTTCTGAAAATTATCAAAGAAGGGCTGCCGATCCTGTGATTAGAAAGCTTAGACAGCTATAGGTTCCCATGATGGAAGTAAATGCAGAAGTTACTTTCACAAATGTCTCCACAGTTTTAGGTTTTGTGACTTGCTCAAATGCAAATATTGGTTATCATGATCTGTTTCCTTGAGGGAGAAGGTTTGATTTTTTTTCTCTGCTATTGTATCCATGAGCACAGTTCTTACAAAGTACACACCAGGGTGGAACTATTTTGCAAGATTCTAGACCTGCAAACTCAGAAGAAAAAAAACAAACCAAATAATAACCAAAAACCCAAACCAGCTTTGTTTCTTAACGGGCAGCATTTTTCACACACGCAGCCAACCTTCTACATACACCATATCATCTTTAAGACAGTGTCTTAAGGCTTGATTTGATAACCTGCACTGGAATTCAGTTTTGAAGCAAAACTCACATACTGCTCTTTATTTAATAAAAAATTTGATAATACCTAAACGGTGGTGAGGCCTGCAATGGAATTAACATGCATTTCTGTTAAACATATAATTTCATCTTATTTCTTATGCTCAATCTGTCTAAGCATTGAATTATATCATAAATTAGCTTGTTTTGGGCCACCTGGGTGGCTCCGTCAGTTGAGAGTGCAACTCTTGGTTTTACCTCAGGTTGTGATCTTAGGGTTATGATATCGCGCTCCTGAGACTGGGCCTCACACCTGACTCTACGATCCATGCAAAATATGCTCTGTATTCTTTCCCTCTCCCCCTGCTCCTCCCGCTACTGATTTGCGCATTCTCTCTCTCTCTCTCTCTCTCTCTCCCTCTCTCTCTCCCTCTCTCCCTCTAAAATAAAGAAAATCTTTTTTTAAAAAAATCTTCTAAATCCAAATAGTGATGGTCCAAACAACATAACCTATTTTTTTTTTTCCTCAAAATTTCTTACTGTGATGGTAATGAAATAGTTGTATACATGATGCAAAATTAGGTCCAGAACAATGGTCACATTTTTAACATGACTTTATTTAAGAGAAAATTAATTTTTTTTGGTAATTCACTGTTATTTCCTGATTTGGAATGATAACTTTTTACCTCTTTGACTAATGTATAAACCCTTTAGATGTGCGGGTTCTATATTGTACCTTAAGTACTATACAGTACATGCTATGTATTCACTAAGTAAATACTGATTGATTCTTATAAGCCTTTAGATCACAATAAATTTAGAAGGAATATTATGATTTATTTCTATAATCTATCTGAGTCATAAATCAGTTTGATAGAAAAGTCTTTGTATATTCAGACATAAAAAAGAATGTAATCTTGCCATTTACAAGGACATGGATAGAGCTAGACAGTTTAATGTTAAGCAAAATAAGCTACTTAAAGAAAGACAAATACCACATAATTTCACTCAAATGTGGAATTTAAGAAACAAAACAAACCATTGAAAGAAAAAGAGAGAGAAAGAAACAAACAGAGTTAACTACAGAGAACAAACTGACGATTACTAAAGAGGAGGTGGATGGTGGATGGGTAAAATCCTTGATGGGTTCTAAGGAGGCAACTTGTGATGAGCACTGGGTCACGTATGGGATTGTTGTATACCTGAAACTGATAGAACACTGTATGTTAAAACTATAACAAATTAAAAAAAAACAAAAAACAAAAATCTGAAAAGAAAAAAGAAAGAAGAAAAAGAAAAACTATTGCAAAAAGTCATCTACTATTGAACCATTGATAAATGTCCTGAATTTGGGGAACAACAATCTATTAAAACAATAATCTTCAGGAACATTTCTTCTATTTCATAGTCTAAATTTAAAAAGAGAGAAGTTTTTAATTTCTAAAATGTTAACTGCAGAGTTTTGTTTCCACACATTTCTTCACCTTTTAAATAAGTGTTTGATTCTTTACAGCAAAACCTTCCCAGATTGTGTTGTTCATCATACTTTTCTTATTGCGTTGTAGACATTCATCAGTTACATTACTCATAAGTAGTTGAGACATCCTCATCAGTGATATGTTTCTCTTGATTCTTTTTAAATTTGCTTTTCCAAACTTCCAGTCAGTTTTCTGAGCTATCATTTCCACAACTATTTCTCTGCCTTAATTAACTGGAGTGGTTTTTAGTTGCTGCAACCAAGATCTCTGACTAATATATATGGTGATCTGCTAATGCAACCGATGAGGATTTTTTTACTCTTGCCTGAAAAGTCTGATGGGAAAATTGTAAATCTTTTTTGACTTCTGCTTACTACCAATGTTTGTGAGTTCTGCTTTTCCTCACCCTTCTTCCCAAGCTATGATCTTGATAATAGACATCTTGTCTTTAATTCCACTGGCCAAACTGAAATTCCAGTGTGGCTTTATAACATCTTTCAGTATTTTTTCACCTCCCATTCCTGTTCACAAGAAGCCTAAATTCAGTGCACCATGGAGGAGCAATGCTGTTACAGATTCACCCCAAACAGGGTGGTGGAACCAACCTGTATCACAGGAAAGAGTTACTTCTAATCCAGAAGCCGAGATATGCTCTGTGACACCACAAAAGGACCTTGTCTCCATCATACAATTAAGGAAAGAATAATATTTAAATAATTTTTAAAGACACCACCATTTTCAAAATTTTCATTTATACTTAGACTTAAACTTAATAAATTTCCTTTCCTTATTTAAAAATGAGGTTTTTATACAGAAGTTCATTTTTTAGTCATGGAATCTTTGTATTGTAAGTTGGGTGTAGAGGATGTATGTATGTACTTTAATATTATGGCATTAAAACATACAAAGAAACACAACATTTAGAATATGATTTGGTCTGGGGGCACCTGGGTGGTTCAAGTCAGTTAAGTGTCTGCCTTTGGCTCAGGTCATGATCCCAGGGTCCTGGCATCAAGCCCCCCATTGGGGGTCCCTGTTCAGCAGGGAGCCTGCTTCGCCCTCTCCCTCTGCCATGTTCCCACTTCTGCTCTTTTGCTCTCTCTCTTGCTCTCAAATAAATAAATAAAATTTTAAAGAGAAAAAGAATATGACTTAGTCTTATAGGAAGTAATGATAATGAACCAAAGTCTTTGGAACAATTGCTATTGGCTACACAAAATATATTTCACAGTTTTTAAATGCTTTTATTGTTCTTTAATAGATAAATTTGAAAATAATTTATAGGCCTATCATGTTGTACATATCCGAAAGCAAACTTTCTGAGTCACACATATTGGTATCTGATGAAAGAGTCTTATCATCCAGAGCTCATAACTACCCAGCATTCGAAATACAGATTTAGGAAGAGGACTGGAGGTAAAGACAAATCCTTTTCCAAATGCTTACTCATATATCAACAAATATTGTACAAGTTTAAGACTAAACAGAGGTCACTTTTAATGTCAAAAACTACACAAACCTTGACTTCAGTGCAATACCACTCCTGAGAAAATAACTATAATAACATACCCACAGCACATGCATATAAAATCTCACCAACCTATCTCATAGATAATCACACCCTTTGAGGCTTATGTCATTAAGTTTTATTTGATATCTCAGTGGAAAAATTAATCATGTATAATATACATATAAAGTGATTTTCAAAACTGTTTGAATAATTTTTTAAAGAAAAAATCTTTAAATTTTATTTTATGAGCCTGGGTGGCTCAGTGGGTTAAGCCTCTGCTTTTGGCTCAGGTCATGATTCCAGAGTCCTGGGATTGAGCTCCACATCTGGCTCTCTCTCTATCTGCCTGTGATCTCTCTCTCTCTCTCTCTCTGTCAAATAAATAAATAAATAAAACTTTAAAAATAAATAAAAAAATAGATTCTAAAAAAAAAAAAAAAGAAGAAGAAGATAAAATCATGATATTCCAGGGACGCCTGGGTGGCTCAGTTGGTTAAGCAGCTGCCTTCGGCTCAGGTCATGATCCCAGCGTCCTGGGATCAAGTCCCACATCGGGCTCTTTGCTCAGCAGGGAGCCTGCTTCTCCCTCTGCCTCTGCCTGCCATTCTGTCTGCCTGTGCTCGCTCTCTCCCCCTCTCTCTCCCTGATAAATAAATAAAATCTTAAAAAAAAAATCATGATATTCCAGGTAAGCATTTTCTTGGTCATCCTTACATATGAGGCCCACATATTTGCTGTTTCATGGGAAATAATTACTTTATCCCCTAAAAACTTCTGTAATTTTGAGTTTTAATTTGAAATTTTTATTCTGTTATTTATAGTGGAAACAACATAGAAATAAAAATCCCTGGTGCCTGGGTGACTCAGTCAGTTAAGTGTCTGCCTTCAGCTCAGGTCATGATCCCAGGGATTTGGGATTGTCTCCCACATTCTACCTCTGCCTGATGCTCTCCCTACTTGTGTGTGTTCATTCTCCCTCTCTGACAAATAAATAAATAAAATATATATATTTTTAAAAATCCTGAAATCTCAGGTATACACTGGTTTCTTTAAATTATTTTTTCTCAGAACACAAAAACAGGCATTTATAGTGTATTACAAGCAAGTGGAAATTGCATTCATTTCACTTATTTCTCAAATACTGATTATGCATTAACTCAACACAGGGTTAACATATGCGTTTTAGAGGTGAATAAAATATAGTATCTACCTTCTTTTTTTAAATTTTATTTTATTTATTTTTATTTTTTTAAAGATTTTTATTTATTTATTTGACAGAGAGAGATCACAAGTAGGCAGAGAGGCAGGCAGAGAGAGAGGAAGGGAAGCAGGCTCCCTGCTGAGCAAAGAGCCTGATGCGGGACTCGATCCCAGGACCCTGAGATCATGACCTGAGCTGAAGGCAGTGGCTTAACTCACTGAACAACCCAGGCGCCCAGTATCTACCTTCTTGAAGCCCACACTCAAGCCATGGTGAACCAGAGATGAAAATAAATAATAGTAAATATAGCACAAACAGTCCAGAGAGGAATGGCTTTCAAAATATTTTAAGTACCCAAAACTCATAGAAAGAGCTGACCATAGAAAATGGGGACATAATTGTTTTATCTACCCATTGCCTAAAAGAGCTTTCCAAAGTGTCCATGTCATTTCCAGAAACACGTGGCACATTTTGGCACAGTCAAGTCTCCATGTGTTAGATTTTAAAATCTTTAAGAATGTGAAACACTGAAATTCTGGCCCATGCTAATGTCTTAGGACTTCTAAATATTAATCTAACTAATAGTTACAACCAGTTCCTCTATAAAAGATATTAATGATTTTAAGTACTTCAGCCGCATCATTATAATGACTATATTCCCCTTAGTCTAATTTTAACATTTTTAAAAACAAAACTTGACATTTTAAGTCAGCAAGGGAGACTCATTGCAGTACAGAATACATCTATCTGTCCTAAATGCCATAATTATTAGACAAGACTCTGCCAAGTAAGTTACTCCTTGGGACTTTGGAGGTACATCACCTTCCAAGACACATGGGGACTATTTAGTGAACTGCTTGACTGATTTATGCAGTAGAATGCTCTGTAATCATAGTCCAAATATCAGTCATTTGAGAAAATTAACAATCCTCCAAAATGCATACCAATCAGCATGGTGGGGCAGCAGAAGGGATAAGTGGTTAATTTGGTCAGGGATTCACTTATCTCCTTGGTTTGGGATTTAGATCAATTTGGCTACAATTTAGAAAAAGGTATCCCTTACTTCTCATGTAATGTATTTAAGCTCCTGATTTAAAAAAAAAAAAAAAAAAAAAAAAAAAAGATTTATTTATTTATTTGAGAGAGAGGGAGAGTGTGAGTATGAGCAGGGTGAGGGGCAGGGAGAGGGAGATAATCACGACTCCCAGATAAGCAGGGAGCCCCACATGGGGCTCAATGCCAGGACCCTGAGATTATGCCCTCGGTGGAAACTAAGAGTCATACACTTAATCCCCTGAGCCATCCAGGGGCCCCTAAGTTCATGACATTTTTTAAAGTGGAAAATTTTGAAGATTTTTTAAACCAAACCCTCATTTTACAGATAAAATACGCCATTTTATTTTCCACACCTCTGTGTTGTAAAACATGCTGGCTTCTTACCCCTGGAGCTTACATGACCCTACACACAAACACACCTGAACGCATAAGTGTTACAGTATATGAGAATGGAAAAAGATATATGCACTCTTTTTCTCCCCAGAAGTCTAGAGAACTATGATAATTGCTATGACTAATTTAATGCATATTTTCCTATATACCAAGGAGAAATGATTATTATAGACTCTACAATGGGCACACTGCAGAACTAGGTACTTGGAAGGATATAAAGATGAGCAAGATACATCTCAGGATATATAAGTCTACAATCTAATGGTGTGCATGCAGAGGGGCGTTAAGGAATTAGACAATTACGTGAATAAGCACATTATAAAGAGGTAGGGGAAAAAATACCAGATGTTGTTATATTTCAAAAAGGAATGTATTTTGTGCTGAAACACTCTAATTTCAAATGAATTAAATTTTGAGAAATAGCTCTGAGAAGATTAGTAGGGCAATGATACAGGGTATGGACAGTGATGTGAACAAAACAAAAACAAAAAGAACAAAATCTGGAGTTACAGATTGTATCATTTCCTAATTTAGAGCATTTGTTGTTTTCTCTGTTTGTTTGTTGTTGTTTTCTGTAAACAACAGGTATTTAAGAAGAAAAGTGATACCAATTTACCCTTAGGAAGATAACTGCCAGCAAAGAGGAAGTAGGGGGACTGGTTTGGGAATAGTGTTGCTAGGGGAAGAGAAAAAGTTACATTCATATAACTTATTTAAATCTGAAATTGAACAGAAAGGCAGCTTCAATTTATATCTGAGTTAATTTTAATCCTGAAACTAAGATGCAGGTATTTCAGTAGTACTTTGTATGTCATGAGTTTATCAGACCATCAAATCCCTAAATAAAACTGTTTATTTTCATGTAAGCCACAGCTGGTTTTTAAACATTAAAGGTATTAAAGTATTTTAGCCTGAGAAAAAGGACATTTTAAGAAATGACAGAATACCCTGTTCATTACTTTGCAATTGTAAAGCACTGTAATACAAGCAAAGGATATTCTCTTATTAACATGAGAAGCAAAGTGATGACTTAGGGCCTCTGAACATTTGAGTTTCCCTCCTTAATCCATGTAAGCCCTCAATTTTACATTTTCTATCAGACCTACAGAATATATTCGGACTCATACATAAAAGATTTCTTAGCTAAGCTATGTAATACTTATGTAAGTAGATTTCATAAGAAAAAAAGAAATTTCAAATTATATTTTAAGTATTGGTTGTTACAAAGCATTAACTACAAAACTTAAAATGATGTAAATTCAGATACACTTTGATACATATTTTAATTCATGACTGTCTTAGAATATTTATATAGCTCTAATGCCTCAGTCATAAATATTTAGCTATCTTTGGTCAGTTTCTTGAGGAGAATTCTATTTTAAAAAAGAATATACCAGCCTTACCAAAACTAAAAAAATATGTGAATTAATCTCTGTTGGTCAACAGATATATATAAAATGAAAAATAACTGTCTCAAAGATGATTTTTTTTCATTTCTGAATTACCATGGTCTTCAATCATTTATGATAATGGAATTCCTTTTGTTTTGACTTGTAATGTATGGCTAGCAGACGTGACTTTCATTTCCTGCTTATTTATGTAATAGCTAATTCACTGTTATGTTTCCATCCTTCTAGCACAAGAAGAATTAAAAAATGACAATGAGTATAAAAACATTTTATCCAAATATTCAATATGAATATGATTTTATCAGCTTATCTTTTCAAAATCAAAATAATCTGAATGCTATTTAAGATATATGATCTATAATATATCCTGTAGAAGATTTCATTGTCTTTTTAACTAGATTTAAATGTCTATATCTAAGATGAAAGTATATATACATTAATATTTAGGAAAAATATTTTAAAAGAAGTCAAGTCATTAGATATAATTTTTTTGAAACATACAGCCATTTTTTTTTACTATATTTCTTTAAATTTTATTTATTTATTTAGTAATCCCTACACCCAACATGGGGCTTGAATTCATGACCCCAAGATCAAGCACAGAATGCTCTACCAACAGAACCAGCCAAGAGCTCCTAATCATTATTTTTTCCTTCTGATTTTCTATGAGAAGTTCAGCATTTCAGCTTTGAAAAAAATAAAACAACTTACTTAAAAACAAAAAAATTGGGGCCTCTGGGTGGCTCAGTGGGTTAAGGCCTCTGCCTTTGGCTCAGGTCATGATCTCAGGGTCCTGAGATGGAGCCCCGCATCGGGCTCTCCGCTCAGCAGAGAGCCTGCTTCCTCCGCTCTCTCTGCCTGCCGCTCTGCCTACTTGTGATCTCTCTCTCTCTCTCACTGTCAAATAAATAAAATATATCTTTAAAAAATTTTTAAAAAATTGAAAACTGAAAAGAATTAGAGCTGGTAAGACTGTAAGGAAAAGCAGGAAAGAAGAGAACTAAAGGGGGTGCTAATTCATGCACACTTAAAGTGAGTATTTGGTGAATAAGGTGAAACTGGCTTTGTTTTTAAGGTACTCTGGGAATAAAGATCAAGAGATAAAAGTAAAGGCCTATATAATGAGATCATTTAACTCCTCCAGTAGAATGACTAAACCAAAAGGCTACATCAAAAGAATAAAAGATTAACTCAAAATAAACCCCAGCCGCAAGGAGATGGAGAATATTGCTTGTGAACATTTATGACTATCCTGCTCTGACATGGGTTTTCAGCTTGTATATTTACTAACAGAGTGAAAATTAGATAATTAAGACAAACAACCAAACAAACACTCAGGCTAAGAATCTGAAATATTTCTAAGACATAATTGTCTTGTTAGAAGGTTCTAGAAATCTTCTCTGAAACAATCTCTTCAGTCCTTCAACCTCAAAGAATTCCTATACATTAATTTATAAGTAATATGATCTTAACTGTTAGAAAAAAAAACAATGACTACTCTCACAACAAAACAAGCCACTATAAGTAAGAACAGGCAGAAACAAGAAATTGAAGGATGGGAGTTATAAAGATAGACTTCCGACAGAAAAATGATCTGATACAAAATTTTTTAAAAAATTGTACACTCCGAAACAAATAAAAGGTAATAAAAATGAGTAAAAAGCAATTGACCATAAAATAATAAAGCATATTTGAAAAAATACAGACTTTTTAGAAGTGAAAAAGTTCATATTAATATGTCAAACATAATGGCAGATTACTGTTGATGAGAGAATTAGTGAACTGGAAATACATCTATAGGAATTAAATCAAATATAGCTAAGATGGAGAAAGAGATGGTAAATATGAAGGGATGTTAAGAGCAATAAAATCTACACTGATGATGAAAAAGCAAATTAGAATTACCAGAAGAACAGAGAATGGGTCAGAAGCATTCTTAGAAAAGATAATGACTGCAAAATTTCCACAAGTGATAAAATATATTAATCCACAGAATAAGAAAACCCAAAGAAGGAAAATAAGTATAAAGAATTTCATGCTTAGGTACACTACACTGAAACTGTAGAGACATCCAAATAAAATTCTCTGAAATGCTCTTTAAAGAATTCATAGAAGAAAAAAAACAAAAACAAAGAAACAAAAAACCCCATACGTTAACTAGGTAGAAAGACCACAGTATTCACTGTCCAAACCATCAAGTTTGGGAGTGAAAGAAATAATACTACATCTGGTATTGTCAAGACTGTCACAGAAAAATGTATCTATTGTGATCTATTGTGATAAAGAAATGACAAGACAAATAATTTCTTTCCAACAAAAATGAAAACCAAGAGAGTGGAGTTCAGTATATGGGTAAATATAATTATCAGTCTAAAAGATTTTATGAACAAAAAGAAAACCAAGTCATTTTATGACAAAGAAAGCCAAACATCTGTCTATCCTCACTGAAAGAAAGTTATGACCAATAAGCAATGAACGTAATTTCATCACAAACAAACCATATAGTACAATTTATTAAAATAATAGGAAACTTAAATATTTGACTAATAAGGTATAAAAGATAAAACAGAGTTGATAGTATTTTAAGTTATTACCTAAAAAGAAATCAAAATTATACATTAAATTTTTACATTAGTAAATCAGGTTGGCATTTTAAAATTTCTAAGATGGCTATTAAAAGTTACAGAAATTGTGTAATTTTCAATCTAATAGAAATTAATCAAGAAAAGATATAGAATACCATTAAAATGCAATTTATACAAAATAAGAAAGAAGAATAAATCTAAACTTCTCAGTACTTAAAATAGATGGAAAAAAGAATCCAGTTAGATGAAAACAATGCTCAGAATGGACTTTAAAAAAACGTGACTATATGCTAATAACAGATGTGCCTAAAACATTGGGATGAGGGTTACTGGGTGGCAGAGTCAGTTAAGTGCTTGATTCTTGATTTCAGCTCAGATCATGACCTTAGGGTTGTCAAATAGAGCCTCTCATCAGGCACCATGCTGGGCATGGAGCCTGCTTAAGATTATCTCCCTGTCCTTCTGCCCCTTCCCCCCAAAAATTTAAAATTAAAATTAAAAAAAAAATCAAGATGAAGAAATGTTGAAAGGGAAGTGATAGAAAAGGGTATACTAGGCAGATAATAAGAGCAATACAAGTATTTCTTTGTTAATCCTGAACTAAATGGACATAAAATTCAAAAAATTATTATTAAGCTTAGTTGATAAATATGCTGAAAATTTAATCAGAAAGATATAAATCAAAATTTGCATGTATCAGTATAAGCCTTACATAAATAAAAATTGCAAATACAAGCAAAAAGTATAAATCCGTCATTATATTAGTGTAATTTAATATAGTTCTCTCAATAATCAATAGATGAAGCAGATAAAAATATCAATAAAGATGCAGAGGATGATTTGAATAACACACATTTAAATTTGATACAATGTGAATCCTAAGCATTGTGCCCAACAACTGAAGAATACACATTATTTTGAAGTAAAAGAGCGGTATAGAGTGACTTAAATCATATATAATGATGCAAAAATCCTAAATAAAATATTATCTAATTTAGTTAATATATAAGATTATGGCCAAGTTGGTTTATCCCAAGATTGCTTGACTTAAATAATAAATTGATGTATTTTACTACCTTAATACTCCAAAGGAGATAAGTAATGATCATTTCAAGTGATGCAGAGAAAAAACTGAATATAAATCAACATGCATACTTGGTTTTAATAAAAGCAAAGAAGGAACAGATTTAATTTCTATAATAATCATCATAGTTCACGAAGAATCTGTTAAAAGTGTTCCCTATAAGATCAGAGACAGGACAGGATCTCTACTTCTCCACCAAATTCATTTAAATTCTATTCAAAATATCTTACCTATCACATAAGGAAAGAAAACTAAGAATACATGAATGGAAAGGAAGAAACAAGCCTGTTATATTTACAAATGACATGATTATGGCAGAAAATCTGAAAGGAACTAAATCTCAATGTTCAGAATTAAAAGAAAGTAGTTTACCAAGATGACTGGGTTTAAAAATGTGTATACAAAAAATTCATATTATATTTGCACAGATAAGTAGCAAATACACCCTTTGTATAAAAAAGGATTGCTTAAATGAGGCACAAAAAATACTAGCCGTAATGCAACTCTTTGATAAATTCAACTACATTGCAGTTAAGAATTGTTCAACAATACCACAAAGGCAGTAAAAAGATAAATCATAGAGTGAGAGGAGATATAGATAAAAATCTATGTAAACAAAATAAATGACAGAAGATGATATGGGAGAAGGTCACAAAAGTGCCTTACTTCCCGAAATACCTTGAATACTTAAAATTCAACTACTTTTTATAGAATCTTCCACTGTACAAAGGTATATGATAGGGCACCTGGGTGGCTCAGTGGGTTAAGCCGCTGCCTTCGGCTCAGGTCATGATCTCAGGGTCCTGAGATCGAGTCCCGCATCAGGCTCTCTGCTCAGCAGGGAGCCTGCTTCCTCCTCTCTCTCTCTGCCTGCCTCTCTGCCTACTTGTGATCTCTCTCTGTCAAATAAATAAATAAAATCTTTAAAAAAAAAAAGGTATATGATAGTTTAAGGAATTAGAAATATTTTCATGAGTCAATTCTGCAATGTCACAATAACAAATAAATGAGTGTTTAAACGCAAAGGATTCATAAACATCTACCAAAGGAGGAGGGCAGAAATCTAATGTGCTGAAATGCTGATAACTATGCTCACAACTCATAATGTGCTCCTCACAAATTAGAGAGGGGTTGCTATGGCTTCTCACTGATATGTTAATATGTTTTAAAAATTGACACCAGACTGTTAGGGAAAAGGAGCTATGGGTAAATGTTGAATACACATATGCTGACTTCTATCCATAATTCAACTAAATTTCATTTCCTTCGGAGGAGAGTTTGAAAATATATATATATATTACATATAATATAAATCTATATAATATGATATAATATATACTTATATATTTCCCTAAATCCTTTTACTTTAGCATAATAAAATATAAGTGTGTATACAAATTCATTTTCATCACTGGAAATTGAAAATCTCTCATTTGCAAGGAGAATAGGACATGAAATGGCCCCATTTTCAGAGTCAAAATTCCTTAAGAGTGGAACTAAGAGACATAGAATTTAAGAACCAAAAAAGACCTTAGGGATGATCTCTTCCAATTCCTCATGTTACAGAGGCAGAAGCCTCATCTGGGAAGATGAAGTTACTTACCCAAGGTCATCCTTCGAACCAGTGACAAAATAATAGATTTTGATAAGAATCAATGTATTTCAGTGTGAGAGTTACAAATAAATAACCTGAATCCACATAGAAATCTGATTTCTTGATGCATTTTTTACATAGCTGATTTCAGTAAATATGATTTACAATGATAACACCATGGCTATAGTTTAAAAATAGATAGCAGTAGCCTGACAGAATAAAGCTTCTATTCCCATTAAGCCAGATAAAAGGATTCACTATTTCAGGACTATGGAAAATAAACAGAATTGTTATTTTCTGTAAAAATATATAAAAAGAATTAAGCTTATTTTTCTATAAAACAGTATGTGTGATGAACTTAACCATAAAATAGGAATGAACCTCACTGGGTAAAATTTATAAAAAGCACTTAGAGACCCTAGTTGTAACCAGAATATTGTCTGTCATGTGTGTATATGGGACATGCTTGATGGTGCCTTGGCTAATTCAAATGCAGACCAAGTCACTGGCCTCAGGGAGCTCAGGCTATTGTGGGACAACAGCCAATCAGCAGTAATAGATGCTTAACGCAGAGGCCCAAATGTCTAGGAAAGCTGGAGGCAGAGGTCTTTGACCTGTACCCTGACTTCCTAGGAACATGGAGAGTAAACTGAGCTTTTCTTTTTTGTTTTGTTTTGTTTTTTAAATTAACATATAAGGTATTATTTGCTACAAGTCTGTGAATCAACAGTCTTACACAATTCACAGCACTCACCGTAGCACATACCCTCCCCAGTGTCCATAACCCAGCCTCACTATCCCTCCTCCTCCATCCCCCAGAGCCCCTCAATTTGTTTCCCGAGATTAAGAGTCTCTTATGGCTTGTCTCTGTCCAGAGTCTCATCTTGTTTCATTGTTTCCCACCCTACACCCCATGACCTCCATCCTGACACTCAAATTCCTCATATCAGAGAGACCATATGATAATTGTATTTTTCTGATTGCCTTATTTCGCTTAGCATAATACCCTTTAGTTCCACCCACATCGTTGCAAATGGCAAGACTGGTATGTATGTATGTGTGTATACACACACACACACACACACACACACACACACACACACACACACACAGTGTAATATTATGTCACCATCAGAGTTAACTGAATTTTAAAGAAAATAATGCATTAGCTGGGGTACAGCATAGCAGGAAGAAGTATTCCAGACCCAGGCAGAAGAAGGAGAGTGTGGCTAGATCTCATGGAACCTGGGAGATCATGAAATAATATGAAGCTGTTACAAAAGGGTAGGAGGTAAACCTACCCTTTGAGAATTTTAGTTTTTATCTTAAGGGCAATATGTAACCATCAGTGGTTAAAAAACATAGTTTAAAAATATGAGATTCTAGGTCCGTTGTGCATTTAACAATAATCACAACCTCTGCAGCCTTAAAAAAGTTACTTGCATCTATTTCCTTACCAATAAAATGGTGACAATAAGTAGGATTCAGGAGATAGAATATTACATAATGCTTAATTAGTGAATATTAATACTTTTATTGACTATTCTGTAATTTTTATTTCTGAATAAGAATTGTGAAGATAATTAAAGCATGGTGTTTTTTTATATAATTTTTTATTTTTTATAAACATATATTTTTATCCCCAGGGGTACAGGTCTGTGAATCACCAGGTTTACACACTTCACAGCACTCACCAAAGCACATAGCCTCCCCAATGTCCATAATCCCACCCCCTTCTCCCAAAAGCATGGTGTTTAATCCCTTGCCCATCCTTATCTCTTACCTGACCCAGGCACCTAACAGTAAACTATTCTGGTATACACTCCATGGATGTTACTAATTGACTATTAGACAAACAACCAGTTCATCTGAGTTGAATTCTTCAATCAAAGTACACAGACAGGTGGGTTTTTGATGTGCAGCATTGCCCTCCCACATTTTTTTTTTTTCTTTTTCAACAGGATTGACAGGTACTTTAGGCAATGCTCTGTTCAGTGAAGTAAACAGCTATAGAGGCAATTCTTTGAAATGCATACAAAGAACAGTAGCTGCTCAAAGACAACCTTTTTGTTAGTAAATTCTGTGTTTACTCTAACTCTCTAAAACCAGGTTGCCAACAATCTTATTTCCTTTCTAGTACTTTGATGCAGAGTCAATTTCCCTGAAAACATGCTGCTATTCTGACAAGAGAACAAGACTTTATAAGAGTCTACCCTGGGGGCACCTGCGTGGCTCAACTGGTTGAGCATAGAGCTCTTGGTTGCAGCTCACATTATGGTCTCAGAGTCCTGAGATCTTGCCCTGCATGGGGCTCCATGCTCAGTGTGGAGTCTGCTTGAGATTCTCTCCCTCTCCTTCTCCCTCCCCCAATGCCCTTCTCCTGTCATTTTCTCCCCATCACCTTTCTCAAGTAAATAAAGTCTTAAAAAATAAATAAACAAAAAAGTCTATCCTGGGGCATGTTTTCCTTTTCCCTGCCTCCTTGGAAAGAAACCTGAAATTATAGTTTAATCAATCCCAATTCATTTAAGAGCTATATTTATCAGCAAGTTTCCTGAAAAAGATTTCAGATTCTCATCACCTTATGCAATGGTTTTGGGCAGCGGTTTCTTTTCTCTCTTTCTTTCTTTTTTTTTTATCCAAGATTTTATATATTTATGTATTTATTTGAAAGAGAGCCCATGAACAGGAGGAAGAGCAGAGAAAGAAGGACAAGCAGACACTGCACTAAGCAAAGAACCACTGCAGGGCTCCATCCCAGGACCCTGAGAGGATGACCTAAGCTGAAATCAAGAGTCCAACAAGGACTGAGCTGAAATCAAGAGTCCAAGAGCCAGTTAACTGGCTGAGCCACCCAGACACCCCTGAGCAGCAGTTTCAAACATAGTGCCCTGCTTAGTGTATTTACCAAGAATCAGATTTTTAGGAGACTTTTAATTTTTACCCATTGTGGGCAGCACTGGCTTTCCTGGAGTCTAGGAGCAGTAAGCTTCTATTATAGGGCTATGTCTTGCTTATGGCTCCTCCACACGAGAGGAGTACCTTTGAAACACAAACTACTAGGTTCAGGGATTCAGTGGGCTTGGTACAGTTCTACTGCAGAATATCTTAGAATCACTTTCTTAATCAAGAATATATTATTTTTATTTGAATTAAATAATCTAATTTTTCCCTTGAAGGTATTTAGAATTAGATCCAGAATCTAATGACATGTAATAAAGCTAGACTCAGTGTAATTTTTTTGCATACACATTGGATTCTAAAAATAGAAAGTTTGTAGATTTGTAATGAAAATAAGTAGCTTAGAAGGTTCAGAAGCTTAAATGGTTACATTAAATTTGAATCTCATCTATCGCTTTTACTTGTTTTAGAGGCAATCATTTTAAAACAGGTATTTTTTAAGATCTATACCCTCTAATTAACCTATATTTTTATTATGTAGATTCCAAATACTTAAGTTTCCAAAATTTGTATGTATACCAAAGTGTTTTAACAATGGGTATTGAGCCTCAATTTCATAAAATGGTTATAATTTGCGGCTCAGGTTTTGAAAGCTTTTTAATGTTACATTTCTCCTTTCAGCCCCCTGCTAAGTAAAATAAATGGATACACATTAGGGTTCTGACCTGTTTAAGAGTTTGCTTTCTGAAGTGCTATTCTCTGCGTATGTAATAATAGTTTTGTATTTAAATTACCAAATAGTGACTATGATTTACCATTAGCCAAGCGACATTCTGTGAATTTGTTACATATTCCTTCAACCTGCACTAACTCCTTCAGTTATTGCTCATTAAAACTCCATAATATTGAAATCCACTAGGGGAAACCATCTGTTATAAAGTTTCTTGATCCATTTTTCATTTACTCTAACCACAGATACAATTCTGCCAACTGAAGTATTAATAGATCTCTCTAATCGAACAGAAAAGCCTGTAACTGACATCATCAATGTCTTCTTGCCCAACACGGTAGTGGTACTTCGTCCCCTTTCCAGTAAGTCCACTCACAGTGACAATGGCATGCAAAGGAGGTTAGAGGTTAGGAGAATGTTACCTCAGCAGGGAGAAGTATTTACCTCTGGCACAGCTTAGAATTTCTCACAGAAGATATGATAACAAGAACACAACTTGTAGTTGAGCTTTATTATTGTAAGTTAATAGTCTACAGAAAATTTTCCCCCTTGACATGCTACTGCGACGGAATAACATTGATTTATTAAGCTCTAGAATGTTACATTTGACATAAACTTGGCAAATTAGATACTCTCTCCTCAGACTTCAGGAATGGTACAGAGAAACAGAGAAAATACCAACTTCAGAGCTAGGGTGTTATCTTCCATCCACAATGTGACCACATGGTAAGCGGAATGACTCAGATGGCAAAATGAGAAAATAAGTAGAATTGTTAGGAAGTTAAAATGACAGAGGATTAGTAGCATCTTTTTATTTTTGAATTCTGAGAAACCTGCCCTGCCCTTACGTCTGCCTCTAATACACACACACACACACACACACACACACACACACACACGAACACATACATAAACATATGCATAAACACGTGCACATACCATATTTCCTCATTTAAATTTTCCCTTTTTTCTTTCACTGGTTTCTGTCACTTACCAAATGATGTGTAAGTCTTTGAAAAATGTTTTTATTATTCCTTAAAGTCATGCAATTAATTTCTGTTGGATTTTATGAAGCTGATTCCTATACTCAATCTTTGCTTTTTATGTATTCTATGTAACAGTCATGTTTTTGTTGCCCTTAATTTCAAATTTCATTTGTCAGTTGATCAAAATATAAGTAATCTTTTGAGTAGGCAAAAATTTCTATCTTAGCCTCATATTTATAATTTTTTATTTTTTATAAACATATATTTCTATCCCCAGGGGTACAGGTCTGTGAATCACCAGGTTTACACACTTCACAGCACTCACCAAAGCACATACCCTCCCCAATGTCCATAATCCCACCCCCTTCTCCCAAACCCCCTCCCCCCAGCAACCCTCAGTTTGTTTTGTGAGATTAAGAGTCACTTATGGTTTGTCTCCCTCCCAATCCCATCTTGTTTCATTGATTCTTCTCCTTCCCACTTAAGCCCCCATGTTGCATCACCACTTCCTCATATCAGGGAGATCATATGATAGTTGTCTTTCTCTGCTTGACTTATTTCGCTAAGCATAATACGCTCTAGTTCCATCCATGTTGTCGCAAATGGCAAGATTTCATTTCTTTTGATTATCTTAGCCTCATATTATCTTCCTTCATAGTTAACCACAGTCTTTATGTTTTACTTTATGTCTTAAAGCTAACATCTCTATTTTCATAATTCACTATCATCCCTGCTTTCTACTGTATTTTAATGAGCAAGATACTAATGTCTTCATGGATAATACACTGCAGTAGCAGTTTGTCATACAAAATCCCAAAGGTTTCAGGAGATATAGTTTCCCTACAAACATTATATAGACACAGACTAACTTATTAACAACTATTCAAATGGTAAAGTCAACCTTTAACATCACCACTCCAACTTTACATCTTTTAGAATATAATATCATTTCTATATATTTGTATTTATTTATATTTGTATATATTTATATTTGTATTTATTCTATATATTTGTATTTAATTATTATTACAGAGCATTATGATCTCATCAAAACTGATTATAAGTTCAACTTATAATATTATATACCCTTAGCTGGTCTAAACAATTAAAATTTCTTGAAATAAAAATGTATAAACCCCAATTCAAAAGGTTGCCTCTGTATTCATCTTAACAATTATTAAACATAATAATGGTTACCCAATTCTACTCATTCCTAAAAAGTCATCTCAAACTCAAGTGTAGGCGTCTTCTCCCATTCTCTGTCTCCTCTGTCCCAAATTTATACAGAAATCAGTTAACTTCATCTGTCTCATAAATCTTATAATAGTAGATTAGAGGACTAGGCCTAGTTGAGTCATAAACCATATTTTAGAAAAGGATAAATTCCAAAATGTTGTTTCAGTCTGTTTTCTTCCATTCACAGTCAATTTGAATCACTGCTAAGAGAGAAGGCAGTGATGGGACAACAGTGGACTTTTCATGTTATTGATTTCAACAGGATCTGCCATGGCCTTCAAGTGGTGGAAGAGAAAGTCCTAGGCAACTTACTTACAGTGCATAAGCATGTAGGGGGTACCTGTACCCCAGTACACTGGCCTGACTGAGACTTTCTTGCAACTGCACTGCAGTCGGATCCTTTTCCTGCTCAGGGCCACTTTTTCAACCTCCCCTTTCATGGGCATTCTATCTGTACTTGTTATCTGAAAGCTCCTGCTCTGTCCTTTATCCTTTATCCTTCCAAGTGTTTCCTTCACTACAGCTCTTTTCCACGTCCAATTCCCTCTCTGCTACTGCAGGACTCAAACGGACTTCTAAATGCAATATTTTAGGAAAAAACATACCAACCTAAGTCATAAAAGATGTAGCACATTCAAAGTGGAAATGCCCTTATAGTCTGGAGCATACTCAAAGAATACTTCAAAAGGCTCTGGGTTCTGGGATAGAACATTCCACATGAATGAAATTAGGTAAGGGGAAGTAGAAAAAAAATTTCTAGGTAGTGACAACAACAGGAAAAAAAAAGTAGAAAATAATAAGGAAAACAACTGAAGATGTGTTTGCTGCTAAAGATACTGACTACCATACAGAGTAAATTTCAGCTTGGCAGACAAGGGGAGCACCAGATTAAGGGGTTCCTAAGTTAGAAAAGTGTGGACTGTAAATACTAAGTGACAGTCAATCATTGAGAGGCTTGTAACACATGTGACTCTAAAAAAAAAAAAAAAAAGAAAGAAATGCAGCTACGATTTATCATTTAGCTAGTACATTACCCATAACCATGTATTTATTTTAATCTGTATTTTACTGATACTATGAAACTAAGACTAAAATAGAGTTTAAAAATCAACTAAATCAACTAAAGGAACCATATATATAGTATAGTAAAAAATACAAAGGTGGGAAAAAAACATAAAGGTGGGAAACATCTCAAAAAGCAATAGCAAAAATCACTTCTCAGGTTAGTAAGTAATATAGTAAATTTAAAGCTAAGAAATTTAAAGCTAAGAATTTTTGTTCTAGGTTTGTAAAGCAAGTTTGTGGTGTGAGTGACATGAGGTAAGAGGAAATTGAGAGTCTGGAGAAAGGTAGTGGAATTAGTGGGATATGGATGGCATAACCAATATTGGAACATTTTATGAAAAAAAAAAAAAAAAAAGTAAAGGAGAATGAGCTGTGCCCAAAACACCAAATGTTTTAAATGGTAGACATAACACTAATGCCATAGAGACATTATATTTAGCATACTAAAACTGAAGAGCTATTTCAGAGGGAGAAAATAAGTTTCCTTTAGCATATGTTTGTGTTCATGGTGCTGTGGAATCCAACAAATACTTAGCTTCCTATAATCATTAGAGCCCCCTCCCATTCCAGGCAAAAATTCAGTGAAGAGAATAACATATAGCAAAAATCTGGCAAAACACTTATTTATCATAACTATTTTTCATATTTAGTATTTTTAAAAAAAAAGTCAGTTAGTAGGAGAAAAGCTTCAAAAGGGTGGTTTCAGGGTTCCTCACCCCTAAACAGTGAAACTCACATTTACTAAACTGATTTTGGAGAGGTGAAAAGAACTGGTGACTGGAAGACCTGACTCGTTTATGTATTTATGTGTGGTCTTTACTAAGACATCTGACCTCTCAAAGCCTCAGTTTTCTCATCCATGTAATAATATATAATGATAATAAGTTTTCCATCTTGTAATGTTGTTAAGTAATATAGATAATAAATAAAAATGATTGGCATAATTCTTGGCACATATATCATTATATCACAAAAAGAGTTTTTTGACCTGATAACATTTTGCCAGACTCAGATGCTTTTCATATCAGCTGAATAACATTCTGAGTTTCAAGAGTCTGTAGAGTATGTCATTTATTTACACTTCCTGAAAAATTATATATGAAAAAGAATTTCATCAAGCTAAAGAGTAATTAAAATTAAGAGTACAAAATAGAAAAATCATGTAGTAGAAGAACTGGTTAGGAGCAGTTCTGAAGCCAATTAACCAAATGTTAAGTATACAACTAGCTATAATTGTAATTGTCAAATGAAATTTATTATGTCAAAATCATTCTTAAAAGACAAGACCTAAAATATAAAAATAACAATTTGATAACAATAGTAGATACTGAAACCCCAGATTACATTTACAAATATTTGAAGGGAAGGAGAAAAATTTACATAAATTGTTCATTTTACATTGTGAAAAACTCAAAGATTCAATTTAAACTTTAATATTGACAATCAGATAAATAAAACTTAAATGCACAAATACATAAAACATATATATATATACACACATTAAATGCTCATGTTATCACTATTCCCACTCATAATACACATTTCTGCTAAATGATTTGGTACACACTGCAAACAAGACCTACAAAAATTTTTCCTTAATGAAATAGGTGTTAGTGTCTAAATATCCATCGTGCACTTGAGGAAAGTTACAGACCTGGTTGCAAGTATGTAAGGCACAGTCCTCCTACTTCTTCTTACCTATCCCCTTCCCCCCAATTCCTGTTCATTTTATGGCACCATTCATTCTGTTATTCAGGAACTTATCCAAATTTAAATGTGAAGTCATTATACATACATGGATTTAAAACTTACTCAGAGTATCAGCTGCTAACTGCTCCTCCATCTGATTCAAATGAAGTTGCTAAAAGAATGTGTTAAAAACAAGGAAACAAGCCTGAAATGGAGTCACTTATGCTAAGCCCTACATCACCACACTGACAATTACAGCTTTAGCCCTCCCAGAAATAGAATCTGAAACCATTCAGTCAGTGATCAGCACTAGTTAGGTCATCTGCCTGACAGACCTTGCCAATCCCTAAAGAGACTGACCTAGCAACAAACAACCCTCTTTTTTGTTGAGGACAATTTTCTCGTTCCTGCTCCCTTTAGCCTATAAATGTGTAAAAGTATATTTTTGCTCAAGTAAACTTGAAAAATGTTTAATACACCTGTTTAATCTTTTAAAACATGATATAGCTTACAAATATGCACCACGGAAAAGTCAATTCTGTCAGGAATGGAAGCATCAAATATAGAGGACTAGACCTCTCTGTACTCTACATCTCATCCTCTGTTCTCTTTCATAATCCATACGAAAGATATGTCTAACTTCATGTTAGTGGAGAAGAGAGGTTTATTTCAATCCCTGTAAAAAAAATAAGTAATATATTTCTCCTTCCTGTGACTTAAATCACTATTTCAGTAAGACTGGAACTCAGCGAATTCATATTCTCTAAGCAAAATACAAGAATAAGATTATTTTTAAAAAGAGCTAATAGACTCTGTTAAGGAACAGATGTGATTAAAATGTATGCTACATGTTTAAACCTAGATATTAATTTTGGCTGTAAGTTTGGGTAATGACTAGGTATTATTGTAAACTTTCAATTTGTCTATGTTTATACAATGAGATATCACCTCACACCAGTCAGAATGGCTAAAATCAACAAGTCAGGAAATGACAGATGCTGGCGAGGATGTGGAGAAAGGGGAACCCTCCTACACTGTTGGTGGGAATGCAAGCTGGTGCAGCCACTCTGGAAAACAGCATGGAGGTTCCTCAGAATGTTGAAAATAGAACTGCCCTATGACCCAGCAATTGCACTATTGGGTATTTACCCTAAAGATACAAACGTCGTGATCCAAAGGGGCACATGCACCCGAATGTTTATAGCAGCAATGTCCACAATAGCCAAACTATGGAAAGAACCTAGATGTCCATCCACAGATGAATGGATCAAGAAGATGTGGTATATATACACAATGGAATACTATGCAGCCATCAAAAGAAATGAAGTCTTGCCATTTGCGACAACATGGATGGAACTAGAGCGTATCATGCTTAGCGAAATAAGTCAAGCAGAGAAAGACAACTATCATATGATCTCCCTGATATGAGGAAGTGGTGATGCAACATGGAGGCTTAAGTGGGTAGGAGAAGAATAAATGAAGCAAGATGGGATTGGGAGGGAGACAAACCATAAGTGACTCTTAATCTCACAAAACAAACTGAGGGTTGCTGGGGGGAGGGGGTTTGGGAGAAGGGGGTGGGATTATGGACATTGGGGAGGGTATGTGCTTTGGTGAGTGCTGTGAAGTGTGTAAACCTGGTGATTCACAGACCTGTACCCCTGGGGATAAAAATATATGTTTATAAAAAATAAAAAGTTAAAAAAAAAATCAATAGATATAAAAAAATATATATATATATATATAAAATAAAATATTTTTTAATATTGGCTTTTGATTCTATAGGGTGAACATGTTGTCTAGGTAGCCGTTAATGTTAAATAATTTATCTCATTTTCCAAATGATACTTCTGAAAATATTTTAAAATATAACTCTAGCTCTATATTATGTTTCAAGAAAATCCATCTAATTTTGGGGCTGACATTTTTTGTAGATAGTGATTGATGTTAAAGACAATTTCACTTGTTAAAAATTCACTTGGAATTTTTAAAAATAAATGATTGTCAGTTAACTTAATACTTGCCAAAAATTCTGAATGAAGTGAGTAGTTTATGTTCATTAAGAAAGTTATGGGTTATTTCTTTTTAAATAAAGAAAAAATTTAAACATCTTCAATTATGTGACCTATAGCCTCTGAGATCAAAGGTATCTTGAGGGTATTTTAAGACAAACTTCAATAATAGAAATTCAAATAAGCAAAGAGAATGTCACTTTGATGAACATCCATAGCACTTAGTGGAATTTGGGCTAACAAAATAAAGATTAAATATGCATCTTCCTTAGAAACTTTACCCTTCTCTGTCTTTGCTTTCAACAACCATATTTTATTCCATTTCCTCTTTTCACTTTGTTCCCTCTCTTCTTGAATTTAAAAATACTATGCTAAAAATTAAACATGTCTTAGAATAGAACCAGTTATTTCTAAGAGAAGATGAAAAGAAAAATTTTAAGGAAGTAATGATAGTCAAGAAATTTCTGGAGTTTGATTATGCAGAGATGTACGGAAAGCCTAATTCTCTGATAAGCAAGGAAACAAATTGGTCTCCTTCCTCACATCTGTAAAATCTGTCTACTTGAAGTCTGAAGATTGAGTTGAACAAGTGTCAAAATGGGAGGGAAGGTACAGAAAGCCAAATATGGGAAATCCAAGTCTTATTTCTGTAAAGCCTAAAATGTAGATATTGCCCAGACAGAAAGTCATCACCTCCTGAAATGTTTGTTCTTATTCCTTAGTAACAATCCCTGCATAAATGAAAAGATTTTACTTTATCTTTTCTTGATCATGTTTTTTTTCTATGATTATTCCTTTATATTACTTAACTCAATAACTTGAGCACCAAAATTAATTTTCCTATCGCATATTGCTACAATGATTAATAAATTAAAATCTGAAATGATGTTTATGATTCTGTTTTTATATAGGAAAAGCAGAATATTTAAGAATTGAGCAAAAGTTGTTTGCAAATAATTGCTAGACAATTTGGATAAGTTATCATTGCAGCTCAAGGTAAAAAAAATGTTAATTAAATTAGCATTATTTCACACTATGTATAGACAATTGTACCATCATTAAATTTTTATTAGCCAGAACATGAAAGTATCTGTAAAACATGGGGATAGGTATACTGACCTAGAAACCAGATGAGTCTTCATTAGATAAACCCGATGTATTGTAGAGAAGAAAACATGTTTATTAAAGAAATATGCCACAAGATCTTTGAGATTGAATTGCAAATTAATGTATAGTTTTGATATAGTATGGAGCAGAACGTGCTTTTTCTTGTTTTCATCCCTTAGAATTTTAAGTGTAGAAACTGCTCCTGAAACTGTGGTGTGGGAATCACCTGGGACTAAAGACATCAATTCCAAGATAGGGGCTGAAGGAGAAATACTTTGAAGTGACAGATGATAAGTAGAAGTTCTGGATATAAACTCTTGAAATTGTTTCCTAAGAACAGCAGGGACTCACAAACAGAACTCTTAAAAAGTACCACTATTAAAACAATTAAACCCTTGCCCATCTACACATGGACATATAGCTATATATCTTTCAAATTTAATCAGTTTATGTCTTCCTGCTGAAAAAATAAGGTGAGAATGTGTGGCAGTTTTTAAGTTTTGATGAAAGTACTCTTCCTATAAAGAATCATTCTTAGAGAACAGCTTGTCCTCAGAGACTTGAGCTAAGAAGTATTTTTTTTTTTTTACCATGTACTCAGACGAGCCCATTCACTTGGAAATATTTAAATGATATAAATTCATTAACTCTAGAGGTTGACAATTTCATGGAAATGAATTCAATCTTTGAATGTATTGAGGAAATCCAGTAGAGACTTTTGGTGCTATCATTTTTATTTCAGATTTTGTTGAGGGTGATTGGGAGTGTGTGTCTGTGTACATATCATTAGATGGTTCTTCATGAATAAGCTTTTTGAATGTGTGAAAAACACTTAAATGGGAGTCAGATTTGGTAACACTGTAGAAAGAAATACATGTCATCAATCATTCTAAAACTTATACTTCACCAGAATCCTGTCTTAGAATAGAACCACAAACAATAATTCATTTTTCTTCCCCTATTCATAGAATTACATTTTTATTGAGTGGATTCAAATTCATTGCATTGATCTGAAATGAATACCAACTGCCTACAGATCCCCATGTATTTAAAACTCAGCTAAAGCAAGGCTGTTAGACTGGGAAAAGGCAGACCACTTCCACCCTTCTACTGCAGGGGCATTAAACTAGACAAAGTAGCAATTATACTAAAGCAGTTATAAGTCCAAAGTTCTATATATTTAACTATCTGCTCTGAGGGGAATGTTAACTGGTGGGCACTCAGGAAATGAATATTCCTTTTGAAATCTCATAATAATAATATCACAAGGAACCTCAGGAGTCATCCGATTCTCAAAACAGACAGTAAGCCAACAAAGCAAGGCACCGACAGGCCTTTCTGAACCCCTTTTAGAGTTCCTGTATCCCAACATCTTCTAAACCCTAAAATAGTTTGCTGGCTTAATCATTAGTTAGGATTAGACATAACATTCATTCATTTACTTATTCATGCAAGATACAATAATTGATTACCTGTCATATGTAAATATTCAGTACTTGACCTACGTAAAACATTCTTGTAAGTGTTCAGGCAGGACAGTGAATTAAGGGCACAGTGAATTAAACCTCACTGACCCAAATGTATGGTAATAATATGTCAACTGAAAACCATATTACTTTAATATTAATATTCTTGAATGATCTGGCCATTTAATTTCCCTCTCCAAAAAACTCCCAGCGATCACCTCTACAAGCCCTGCCACAAGCAGTTACTGGGAAAAGAAAGTCTAACTTTTATTTAATGATGTCATGTCTAGCATCTTACTTCCAGGCATTTATTTTCTATTATTCCTCTTCACCTTCTCATTGGTATTACCCACACTGAACAGAGTACTTGGCTAACTGGTGTTGGAATCTTAAAGTATTGGTCTAAAATGCCAATTCTGCTATTTTGTAGCCAGTGATTCTTGGACAACTTACTTTGCTTCATCTTATAAAATTATACCTAACCCATAAGATTGTTGCAAGATCAAATAAGGAAACACATAAAGAAGAATGGCTAGCATGGGAGAGATGCACTGTATAGCACAGTGCTGGATGTAGTGTTTATTATGAATAAGTGGACAGTTATAAATATGAATTGAGCCCATATGACTGGGGTTCAAGCTTTGCTTCTGCCATTCACTAGCTACGTGTACTTGCATGAATTATCTACTATCTTTAAAGCTCATTTTTAAAGTGGGAAAATTACAGTACTTATCTCAAAGATTTATTGATAGCATTAAGTTAAATGAAACATAGAAAAAATCAAAATCTTGTCTGATACGTAGAACAAAGAAATACTATTTAAAACACATATTGTATATAAAGTACATAATCGTTATGACTATAATTACTATTGTCATTTTATCCTAATACACATTGTACATTCAGGTCTTCATGCTTTTCTACATATAGTTTCTTCGCTTAGAATATACTGACCTTCTTTCACTATCTTATTCATGGCTCAAAGTTTTGAGCCTCTGTGAGCCCTAGCTAGACATGAGTTATCTTTTCTAACCTCCTTAAGTACTTTATCCAGAGGACCTTTCTTATGACATGTTTCAGTTCTTATTTTGTTGCATAGAAATTGTCAATATTACTTATGGGATATTTCAGACATACTGAAAGCTATAAAGAATAACAAAATGAACACCTGTGTTCCCACTGCCCAACTAAAGAAATACAACTACTGTCCATCAAGGGACACTGTAACAACAGAGAACATAGGAAAAGACAAACCACAGACTAGGAGAAAATATTTGCAACTCTCACAGTCATCTGAAGCTGCTATATATCCCTCCTGACTAGTGTTGTCCTATAAAATACAGGATAACCAGTTAAATTTGAATTTCAGATAAACAGCAATAATTTTTTTAGTGTAAGTATGTACCAAATACTGCAGTCTGCTAGGTAAGCTCTCTCATAAATTTGTCATTCATCATTTCCCTGAATTTCTTTACACTTTTACTGTGTGTATCTTTAACTACCACAAGATATTTTTACATGTTTTAGATGATAAATGGAGTATACTATATGTATTTTCTGCACCTGGCTTCCTTTTTCTCAGAATTTTTTTGTGAGATTGTGCCATGTTTATGGATATTTGGGTTATTTCTATTGTTTTCCTTTATAAACAGTGCTAGAATGAAAGTTTCTAAATTATACTGAATTCTTCCATTAGCCCTTTCTGGTCCCCCCTTCTGCTGTGTACCCTGGTAGTGTGACATTTAGTGACAAGAGACTTCCTTACTCTGATCTGTGTGGTTAGCTAGGTCAATGAAAAACATTCAGATGTTGTTAGAGGACAAAAGGAGAGGGGGTCTGACTTAGTTGTACCTCAGGCTCCTTCTTCCCACCTGAGTTCCTTCATTTGGCTCCCTTTTTGGTTCTTCTTTGAGAACCACAGCTCCTGTGGGACAACTTTTTCTTAGAGTCATCACACTTGCTTCTGGTTCTAGTAGTAACCTCTCCGCATCTTCCACCCCAGAGCTAGTGGTGACCCCCTGCTAAAATTTGTCTTGGGATACTACAGTTCTTTGTAGATTTTTTCAAACCCAGCTCAAAATTTTGTAGATGATCTCTTTACGAAATTGTCCTTTAATTACCCAGTTTGAAGGCACTGCCGTTTCCATCTAGAACACTAATTAATACAGGCATAAGCCTAGGAATGGAATTTCTTTTTGAAATTATCTGTCAAATGGGAAACTTATCTTGATAATACCAAGCTGCTCTCCATAGAGATTGCACCAGTTTACATTTCTACCAGAAGCATATATGAATTTGCATAGCATTACATTCTAATACTATTAGCAGATTTTAAAAACTTTGTAGAACTAATCTTTACTGTATCTCATGGTTTCAATTCATATTTCTCTGATGATTATTGAGTTAGAGTAACTTTTCATGTTTTATTGGCGATTCAGTTTCCGTTCATTACCTGATCATATTTTACCCTCATTTTCTAATGTCCATTTGGGTTTTTCTTATTTATTTTTGACTGTCCTTTACATGTTCAGGATTTTATTACTATGTCAATATTATCCATTGAAAATATCTTCTTACATTCTGTGACCTCTATTTTCACTGTAATACAATAGTAGCTTTTGATGCCCAGAATTTTTACATATTAATGTAGTCAAATTGATAAGGCTTTCTTTCATGGTTTGTACTTTTTGTTGTAGTATAGATATTTATGTATATGGTTTACCTCCCCTAAAGACTATAAGTTCTGTGTGGGCAGAATAAATATAAAATTATCTGATTCAACTTTATGTCCCTCAAAGAATTTTGCTTCATGCTTTGTACATGGAAGGCATAGAGTGCAGAAAAATATTGTTCAAAGAATGAGTGAAAATGAATCCCCCCCACATCTCCCCAATTCTCAGTAAAAAAATTAATACCAGGATTCTATTTAGAAAATTCCCAAACTGCTATAAGTTCTTTACTATCCTGAAATACCCCAAAGATAATGGAAACAGGAAAGAATATATTCGTGGAAAAAAAAATTTCTTCCTCTCCTACTTTTTAAAAGATTTATTTATTTGAGAGAGAAAGAAGCAGAGGGAGAGAGAGAAGCTCAGAAAGATTCCACAGAGTTTGGAGCCCAACGTGGGGCTCCACCTGGGGATCGATCCCAGGTCCTGAGATCATGACCTGAGTTGAAACTGAGAGTCAGATAGATGCTGAACCAACTACACCCACCCCTGGCACCCCTCTTCCTCTACCATTTTAATGGGAATAAGTGTGATTCCTCTGGAAGACACTTTTGAAAATGTTCATTGATTTGGAATAAAAATGTGTGTATAATACTCCCCAGTATACCTAAAGAGATGATCGTTTCGAATATAAATAAATGCATGCATATTTTTCCACAATATATTCTCTCTCTCTCTCTTTTAAAAACTTGACTTTGCAAAATATCTTCTGTCGTACAGGGTCGAGAAATCTTGGCTTGGTTAAAACAGTGAGACACCTCAGGTCTTTGTGAATGAACAGCAATCATATGACATAGATCTGTCATTTCCCCAATCTAGTTGAATATCAGAATTTGGAAATTTGATAAACAAGGCCCTAAATCCAGAAATCACAGGTTAGCAAATAGTTAGGATGGGTGTTGGGTATGCTGGGCATGATGTTCCCCACCTCATTCTCTTTCTCATGTCAAGGAATAGTTTTATTGGGATTCAAATACCCACCTACTCAAGAGATCTCATTCTCACTTGAGGTGTATTAACTGCCCTGACAAGTAAAAAATATCCTCAGGTAGGTGCTTTGTCTTCTTCCCACTTGACAGACACATTCCATGTTCTCTTCCTATGATCCCTATGATGCCAGCTCTCAGAGGACATCAAGAATGAATACCTCAGCTCTTGCCCTTCACAGATTATCTGCCACTCAATTTTAAATCTGGAATTAATCAATGATATGGCATTGATTCACAGGAGGGATATATACTAGAGAGAATATTCTGAAGGAAGCATTTGTGAAATTGTGGCATAATTAAAGAGATAATCTATTAGGATTTCATCAATATGGATAACCCCTCATACACAACCACACAATAAGCACGATCATAACATTCATTTTAACAAGTTTTCCTTTAGGCAAAACAACGTTTAAAAAGAATAATTACAGTAGCCTGATGACGATAGCCTGTGACCTCTGCTTTCTAGCATAGGGAACATTCTCTAGGAGTGTTTCAATCTCAGACTGACTCATTGAACAGCTTGAAAATTTTTCACTCATGAGGTGCAGGGTTATAGCTCCTTCAGAGAGGCAAGTCATTTATTTGACACTTCAGGGGTGAATTAGCAATGGAGCTAAGTAGCTTTTTAATTGTGGGCAGAATTTCTTCTTTTAGCATTACTCTGATCAACTAAACCACTTGCACACATTCTAGCATTGGCATGCTGACTTTGTTCAGAAGGCTGTCCTGATGCATTAGAGGAGGCAGCTGGGTGGCACAGTAAATGTGTCATTTGCTATTTAACATCTCTGTGACCTGGATTTAAATTCACAGTGGCACAAAATGCAACCTCAGTTCTCTCAGAAGGCTATTAAGTCATTCCCAGTAAGCCTTGTTGAGAATCTAAAACACTAAAGGGTTCTTTGCTGTGCAACACCCACTCTTGTTTGCAAAGATGGCAAAGTAGTTTGTTTCTCTTAAAGGGATTGTTTCAGAGGAAAAAGATGGGCTTGACTAATCAACTGATGTGAATACATATTGTTGTTTATATTTTTAAAAATCTATCTACTGTGCTTTAGCCAGGATCTCAGGAAGACTCTAACTGTCCTGTGGGTGATTTTTAATCAAGCTGCTTTTCAAGAACATAAGTTTTGTTTTTTTTTGTCTGTAGGGTAGATCAGAATAAAGTGAAAAGCTTGAAATAGATGTGTTTCCTTCCCTAAAAGCATCATTATCGACATTCTGCTATATAATATTGTGCATTCTGTTATATCTGAATGGCAGGAAGAATTGCAGCTGTGCTTTTATAAATTCAGGCTGGAGTAAAACCGTGCTTTTCATTAAATTAATTCTAAAGGTATTTTTGTTTAAATATTCTATTTTGTTACTTCCTCCATACAGGGAAAATAATGCATTCTTGATTTTTCTTGAATCAAAAATGTAATGTCTCTTTTATCTGTATTCTCTGCTCTTCCAACAATCCATTCAAATTTGTTCAATTTACAACAACAATGGAGCAATAACTAAATTAATCAGGCTTACTCACTACCTAACTTTAACAGTCAAGCCTTCAAGCACAATTTTCTTAGTTCTGTGTTCCTCTGCCTTTTCCCTCCTCTGGTCTTTTCCAAGGATACTAGCCTCATTTGAACCTGGAAAGAAACATCATTTACTGAAAACAGTGCTCCTGTTTACTATAGCAGACAAGGTGCTAATTGTTTCTAATGACCTCAAATAGGCTTTTTTATTCATTAAGTATGCCATTCAGAAGGGTGGCAACCTTTTCTTTTTGCCTTACAAGTATATCAAGTCAGAATGGCCCAATGCAAGGACTTTCAGTCATTTATAGAATTTACTCACATACTAATATTATTACAAACTAATTAGAGTATGAGACATACCACAACCTCCACCATCACTTGCTGAAGGTCTACCATGTGTACTAAACATATCAACATGGTCATTTTCAAATGTTTATATACAAGGTAATCACTTGAGGGTCTTTAATAAAGGTATATACATTGTTATCCTGCACAGAACTTAATTGAATTAAAATAACTGAAACAGTGATGTCCAAGGAAATATAATGTAAGACACACAGACAATTTAAATTTTCTGAAAGCCACATTAAGAAAGGAAAAAGAAACAAATGAAATTAATTTACATTTTTTTAAATATTTAAGCCAGTATATTCAATGGATTATTAGCATTGCAACATAGTCAATATTTAAATGTTACTAATGAGAATTTTAGATATTTTGTACTAAATCTTTGAAATCTGGTGAGCATTTCACACTTATAGAATATCATCAGTAAGCCTAAGCGTATACCAAGTGCTCAATAGACCCATATGGTTAGCAGACTCTGCAGTGCATAGCACGGTAGGTACTAAAGAGTAGATCTCTGGGATCTACATTTTAAGTATGTACACAAATTACTTCTAAACCAGATAGCCATTGAGTACTCTCTGAGGAAAATGCTAAGTCTTTTAGACAGCACAAAGATGTGAAGGAATAGATCTTCCTCCTAAGAAGTTCATTTTCCAGGGGAGTCATATGTATGTAGACACATGCATAAATAAGTATAACACAAGCTGAAAGAGACAAGTGCACTGGGATTCACAGAAATGTGGGATTTTACAAGGGAAATGTTAGCTATGGGAATTAAAAAATGCTGAAAGGGAAAGATGGCATGTTGTCTGGATATGGTGGAGACACTGGGAATTGGTAGATATGAATTGAGTTTTCTCAGGTCCTGCAGCTGATTAGTAGTGAAATCAAGAGTTTATCCCGGTTCCTCCAAAACTTCATGCCCCAGCCACCAATGTAGAGACCTGCTGATAATCAGATTCCATGACACGATACAGATTTCTGTTCCATTTTATTCCTTTGTATGCCTACACACTTCATTTTGAAGCTCAAATATATTTTAATTCACAGGAAGGCTATTCTTAAAACAATATATTATCATTAATTTGCACAGTAGAATTCTTGGGGCTTCCCAGTATTTCTGAGCATAGAGGGTTTCTTCCAAGTTTCTTTTTTCCAACCTGTACATCACTTGCATCTTCTAAAATGCTTCCAAATGCTTCTTAAATTTTAAGACACCAGAAATATGTTTAATCCTCAAGCTCTCTTCCTATTTATTTGTAAAGTTTTAATATTATTAGGTGGAATTATAATACTATAATTCATTTTAATTTCCTCTGTGTGCATGTAGAAAAAATTTTAAAGTATGCTCTTTCTATACATTAAGTAAAACAACAACAACAAACAAACACTGAAGAAAAAAATAATCTAAGGATCATAGATAGGGACACTTGGGTGGCTCGGTCTGTTAAGCATCTGCCTTTAGCTCAGGTCAAGTTCCCAGGGTCCTGGGATGAAACCCCATGTCAGGCTCCTTGCTCAGCAGGGAGTCTGCTTCTCTACCTGCCTGCCAACCCCGCCCCCCCCCCCCCCGCTTGTGTGTGCTCTCTCTCTGACACATAAATAAATAAAATCTTTAAAAAAAATTTTTTAAAAATGAAGCTCATAGATAAATCAGAAAAAAAACTTACTAGGGTTCAAAATCATTTAAGGGATACTACTTGAAACTACATAATATTACTTAATTAATAGTTAAACTGAAGGGCTCTTTCAACAATAACTCGAATCAGTTCAGCTTTTTATTATTAAATTTAAGCTCAAGTTCCCAATTAAAAGCTGTTCATGAGGTGAAAATATGATTAACTACAAATATAAAGCAGCATAATTTAAATTCTTAATTTAGTTAGTTCATGATGTATAGCAAAATGAAGCATTTAAGTAATTATTTATAAAATTACTTGGAGATAATTATGAGCCAACTAAGAGGTAATGTGGTCAAATTAAATTTAAATGAATATCTTAAACTTGTAATCTTTTTTCTTCAATGAGTCATTAGAACAAAGAATTTCTGTGTAAATATGAACTCTTGGCTCATTGTGTTGGATCCTGCTCCTTGCCACTCTGTTTAAATGTACAAAAAAACAGTCCATGTTTTAACAAGCAGTCTTTTCTGTTCTTTCTTTCTTTCTTTCTTTCTTTCTTTCTTTCTTTCTTTCTTTTTTTTTTTTTAATTTTCTTCCATTTGATTGTTGCAAGACAGGGGACAGGACAAAAGGTTGACTAGTAGATTCAAAACTCTGAATACACATAATGGTATTTTTACATTAAAACATGTAATTGTTTCTTACAACAGAAGGAAAGTGAGATGCACACTACATGTGATTGTTTTTGTTTCGAGTTTTCCCTTAACCTGAGAGTGGTATCTTCTCTCCATTGTCTGGGGGATGGTAGTGGAAAATGGTGAGAAGACAAGATTGTGAAAAACTGGATATTATCAAGTTCTTTTAAAATTATCTTCAGGAGATGTGAATACTGTGACTTCTAAGAATATAAGAAATACCAATATTTTCAGGTAACTATAACATTTATTCTTAATAAATCCAATATTTTCTTGCTTTGTCTTATCTGCCTTAAAAAAATAACTTACATCTCCCTTGTTATTTAACAGACAAAGTCATCAATGCCCCTTGAAAGTTAATTAACTTGGTCAAGGTTACCATATGTTACCTGGAGGTAAAGCAAATAATATTTATATGTTTAGACCCAGCTTTTTTATTGTATTTACAATGGGAAAAACTACTTAACATGTGGTATCTTTCAAGATGCTCTAAATTAGATTTCTCAATAGAGACTATTCAAATTGTCTTTGATATTTCAAAGATCTTTAGTAGAGGATGGTTAATTTCCTTAAAAGCAGGTAACAGGTAATTTCATTGAACCATATGAAATTGCTGGTATACAACCTTCAACCTACAAAAATGACAATGTAATATGGTTCAGACTAATAGTTTTCTGTATAGAAAAGCACAGCTCATTTGTTGAGTACAATTCACAGTACACTCTGAAGTAATAAGGATATCCATCTTCCTTCACTATTTATCAGTCCTTCTCACAGATGACAGCATTATCTAATAATCATACGGCCAAATATTTTGGAGAAAGCACATGTGGGGAAAAAATAAGTCAAAGTTTCATTTCAACACATATATCTTTTATTTGGAATGTAAAAGATGTAACACATTCAGATAAGTCTGTTTTTGCTAATTCAACTTCTCCAAACACAGTTTTATAATTAGTTAGAAAATTAATGATGCTTTCCACTTAGACATATCCAAATTGCACTGAAGATGTTTTAGGATTAGATTGTTGATGTTTGTTTTTAGCCAACAATGATGAAATTATATAAAGTATTAATGGAGAGTCCATAGCAGAATCGTAAGAGTGAACACAGGTGCCTACACTGTGTTTTTCCTAATACCAAATAAAAATTAAGTACTCAAAAGTATAACTGAAAAGTCCAAAAACTATATTTAAAGAGATTTGATTACACACCACACAAAAAGGTTGAGTAAAGATTAACTATAAAGGTATCTAATATTTTATCACCGTACAATACTGAACTATAAGCTAAAAATAATAGGTCAAGATGACTGTTTTATGTGTTATTTGGGAATAAGAATGACATAGCCTTATGCAACTCTATTATCTATCCCTCCCTCTTTCCTGTGCAATGATAGCTGAAGAGAATATGATATATTTTACTTCGTCATTTTTTAGAGGCCATTACTTATTCATTTTTCACATGTCTTTCATGATCTAGAATAGCATCCTATAAGTCATGCTTTTCCAGGAATTTATTGTGGATGAATTCATCAAAAGATGAATATGTTTTTTGATGTAAAATATGTTTTGTATCATTGGAAATTATGTTAAGCTAAAGTGACCTTGGATAACACAGGTTTTCTTTTTCTATCTACAGATGGATTACAGGTTAAAGAAATGTGATAATATTTATTATCACATTATATATATATATATGTTATATATATAATATATATATTATATATAAAATATAGTATATATAATATATATAAAATATATATCACATTATATATATATAAAATGTCATAATATTTATTTATCAAAGGACTGTTTAATATTTTCCAAATATTAGGTGTATAGAATATATATATTTTTAATATATATGTATATAAAATAATATATATAAAATATAATTTTTGATAGAATACATTCCCCCATTTGAACTCTATCTTATCATGGAACACCGATGCGGGCACTATATTTTATTCTTGCTACATCTTTATGGAGATATGTTGAAACTTAAGTATATCAATTACAATTGTATGTTTTAATATTGCTTGAGAATAATCAATCAACACTCTACGGGTGCTCTTTTGGCCTACTTATATTAAGACGAGATGTCAGATTCCATAGGGAATATCACTCTCAATGGGGAAAAGATGACACCCTTCCCATTGAGATCAAGAAGAGGATAAGAATGCCCACTCTCACCACTGTTGTTCATCATGGTACTAGAAGTCCCAGCAACAGCAATCAAACAACAAAAAGAAATAAAAGTTATCCAAATTGGCAAAGAAGTCAAACTCTCTTTGCAGATGACATGATACTTTATATGGAAAACCCAAAAGACTCCACCCCCAAACTACAAGAATTCATACAGCAATTCTGTAGTATGGTAAGATACAAAATTAATGAGCAGAAATCAGTTGCTTTCTCATACACTAACAATGAAAATACAGAAAGGGAAATTAGAGAATTGATTCCATTTACTATACCACCAAGAACCATAAGATACCTTGGAATAAACCTAACCAAAGAGGAAAAGGGTCTATACTTGAGGAACTACAGAACACTCATGAAAGAAACTGAAGAAGACACAAAAAGATGGAAAAGCATTTCATGCTCATGGATCAGAAGAATAAACATTGTTAAAATGTCTATACTGCCCAGAGCAACCTATACTTTCAATGCCATCCCAATCAAAATCCCACTGGCATTTTTCAAAGTGCTGGAACAAACAATTCTAAAATTTCTATGGAACCAGAAAAGACCCCAAATTACTAAGAAAAAGTTGAAAAAAAAAAAAAAAAGCTGGGGGCATCACATTGCCTGATTTCAAACTTTACTACAAAGCTGTGATCACCAAGACAGCATGGTACTGGCACAAAAACAGACACATAGACCAGTGGAACAGAGTAGAGATCCCAGATATGGACCCACAACTCTATGGTCAAATAATCTTCAACAAAGCAGGAAAAAATATCCAGTGGAAAAAAAGACAGTCTCTTTAATACACGGTGCTGGGAAAATTGGACAGCTATTTATAGAAGAATGAAATTCAACCATTCTCTTACACCATACACAAGGATAAACTCAAAATGGCTAGAAGACCTCAACGTGAGGCAGGAATCTATCAAAACCCTAGAGGAGAACATAGGCAGTAACCTCTTCAACATGGGCCACAGCAACTTCTTTCAAGTCATGTCTCTGAAAGCAAAGGAAACAAAAGTGAAAATGAACTATTGAGACTTCATCAAGATCAAAAGCTTCTGCATAGTCAACAGAAGTTGACAGACTTTCTCAAAAGTCAACAAAACAAAGAGGCAACCCACAGAATGGGAGAAGATATTCATAAATGACACTATAGACACTATATCCAAGATCTATAAAGAACTCCTCAAATGGGAGAGGGGGAATTAGGTAATGAGGTCAAGCAAGGAGGCCAGCTCCTAGAGTATCTAGTAGGCCAGGGCAGATTTCAATGGAATTCAAAGTGAAATGGAAAATAATCAACATTAGAATTCAGGTTTTTTGTGTTTCTTTTGCTTTGTTTTGTTTTTACTGATGACATATTTTCATGAGGTTGTCTCTGTAAGGAATTCCTAGTCCTCTCCAAGCTCTCCTACCTATCTGCCCCTGAATCTATCCTAGGAGGCCTCTGGTACCCTTGTCCTACCAGTAAGATTTTGAAACAGTCTTCCATAGAATAGCTTGAAGGTCTTAGAGTCCATCTAATGTAATTTTCAATGATTAAAAAGCATATTTTACATAAAAAATATATTCAGATAAAGCTAAGCAGCTGGGTGGCTCAATGGGTTAAGTGTCTCCGTATTTTTGTAATACTGTCAGATAGCAACATCCCATCCCTTCATTCAGTGAGAGAGCCATTCTAATGCATTTCTTTCCAAAACTCTTGAATTCATTCACTTTCTATGTCCTCCAGGTCTCTGCTATATAGAAAGCAGGGAGAGAAATTCTTTGTGATTTGGCCATTAGACAGAAATGTGCTAGCTTCTGTATTCTTGCTAAACCAGTGTCCGTAGGGCGGGCAAATTACACTAACACCCATAAAGTCCCATGGACAATTGTTCCATTTCTACCTATGATATTGGTCCTGCCCTGCTCCTGGAAGAGACTGCCTTGTTCCCCATTCTCAATCCCTCCTTAACATTTGAAGCTGCATGGAATTGGCCCCAAGTTGTTCTGCTGAATTTCATTTTTTCTCATTATCTCTTTGGGCGCTCTTATTTTTTCCTTTTCTGTTTCTTCTTGTCTCTACATTCTGGGTACTTAGAATAGAAGGCTGCCCACAAAAGTATATGATTTAACTCTCCACAGACAGTTAAGCAAATTCCCAAGGTCAACCTGTTAGTTGCTACTGGTCAACTCAGTAAATCATAAGTGCTTTATTAAAAATGAGGTTATCTTTTAATGTCATGATAACATGCATTAATGGAGGGAAGTATCTGAAATAAAAAATATAAGTAGTAATGTAAAATTTCATCTCTAAAAAAATGTTCTGCTTAATTCATTTTAGGAGTCTGATTAAGAGTTACTGAATGACATGGAGAATATGAGTAATATTTAAAACAAAAGTTTCAACATATTTCTTATTCAAGTGCTAGATTCTCCATTTTAGTCTAATTAAATATATAGATGTTTCCATATGTATCTTTTGAGAAATATAATTTAGTTGATTATACGTAAGATAGTAAAAGAACTATTAAAATTATCCATTTTGGATGGGAGGTATTTAAACTATTGATAGGAGATGAAAGCCCCCATAAAGTATTATACATAGTGAGTCTGAGCTTATTTAAAAATGCAGTGTCAGGGCACTTTGGTGGCTCATTGGGTTAAGTGTCTGTCTTTGGCTGGCGTAATGACTCCAGGGTCCTGAAATCAAGTCCTGCATTGTGATCCCTGCTCAGCGGGGAGCCTGTTTCTTTCTCCTCCCTGCTCATGTTTTCTCCCCCTCTCCCTCTCTTTCTCTCTCAAATAAATAAAATCTTTAAAAATAAACTAACTAAATAAATACAAATAAAAATGCAGTGTCAGCAGAGTTTTTGTAGTGATTTGTGATACTTCTTGCAAAGACAGATGTGTACATTTTATTTATTTATTTACTATAAACTGATTTGCCGCATATAGAAATGGTATTTTTTATAAGCTTTGTTAACTAACACAGGCGAGTTTATATCCCTTTAATTATGTTTGTTTAGCAACAAGACTTAAGAAATAAATTATACTAGGTCCCATATCCAGTATTTTAAGTTGCCATGAGTTTTTGAATGTGGTGGAAATTTATCATACTATGTATTTTTTTTTTTTTACCTTAGCCTCAAAACTCGTAAGTACTAAAACAGGACAAAAATGTATTTTATTCTCTAATTAACAAAACTAGATGCTTATTTTGTCAGTCAGTGAATTATAACGCATTAGGCATAAATCAATGAGGGACTACTTAAACTTGCACCTTGTAATCAGAGCTACAAATTTTGGCAGCAGGTCACACAATCCAGTGCTAAATGTGCTGCATTATTTTATTCCAGGAACATATTAACAAAATGTACAACTGTTTTGACTTGGTAGATGATCTAACAACATCCCAGTAAAAAGCCTTTGTCCATTTTTTACAGAAATGTCTTTTCCTTGATGATAAATGTATTTTGTAATTTTCATGATGAATCAGTGGGAGAAATTAACTATACCCTTTTACCGCTTTATAATTCTAATCTCACTGCTTTGGAAATGCAGGCTCCAATTTAACATGAAGTGAGATCTTTTGTATATATTGTTCCTGAATTTCTTTATTCATTTTGCTCATGATCCCCAATCCTGGCCAGCTTGCCCTTCCAGAACCTATAGTTTTTATGCCACGTGAAAAAAATATATATAAAATAAGATAATTCCCTATGACATGATTTTATGACTGCTTTAGATGACTCATTTATCTTGACTTGTATTTCTATTCCAGGTACAGAGTACACATGAATAAAAAGTGGGTTCCGAAAATACAGAAATATTCTGAGTGAAAGTGAATGATACAGTAACTTAAAAATTAGATTATATAACTCAAGACTGTACTTTGATGAAAATGCCTTTACTTTTTCTGCTTTCTGTATATGTTTCCATCAGTCACTATATATGTGCTGTCTTATGATGGTTTGGTGTTATGCTGTACACATTCTCCCTTATTTGATCACTATATTCCTTTCACCATTACTTGAACAACTTCCAGAATTGCTTAATCTCTCCTGAATTATTAATAGGCTCTCAAAAATGGGACCTCAATGTTTCAATCAATCATGATTTCCCACTCTTCCAGAATTATCACTGTCAGTTTTCTTTTTCAATTCCTTTCTCTGTCACACAGACATGCAGGCTGAATACCTTTCTCCCATTCTTTCTAAAATTTGTCTAAATTTGTCTAAATTACAATCTACGTAGGCTCACTATCTACTTGGCTACCTAATCTCATTTGTTTTATATTTCACACCACTCTACCAATTCTGTGTTCATTTGCAGTCTAAGTTGCCTTGAGGTATCTAGAAAAAAAAAATAATGAAGGATTCTTTTATTTTAAATAGTTCTTATGGAAATACAATTTTATACTTTCATGACACCCTGGCCAACTGACCAAAAATAAGTTTATTACCTTTTCACTAAATCTGTTCCTTGTTTACTTCTTCAGCTTGACTAAGACTTTACAACTGACCCAAACCAGCTTCCATCGCCATGGGGTAATATTCAGCTCTCGCTTGTCTTCTGTCGCCAGTGGCAAGTCACCCAGTTTTGTTTGCAGTGAGTCTTGGAAGCACTTCCACCAACTCATCTATTATAATGGCCACTTTCCATGGGCTTCCTGGGTGGCTCAGTAGGTTAAGCCTCTGACCCTTGATTTTTAGCTCAGGTTGTGATCTCAGGGTCCTGAGGTAAGGCTCTGTGCTCAGCAGGAAATCTGCTTGAGATTCTTTCTCTCTTTCCCTCCCACCCCCACTCTCTCTTTTCCTCACTTTCTCTGTCTCTAAAATAAAAGAATACATCTTATAATGGCCACACCCCAGTTCACATCCAGATATTTACACAAGGTATCCAAGGAATCTACAAACTTCCTGTTTTTTTTTTTTTTTTCTTCTTCTATGCAAGCTTCTCTCCCCCACTATAGACTCTCATGAATTTTAAATTCCAGGCATGGGGGGTCGTTATTCCCTGGTCCCAATCGCTACCATAACCCTTTCAGTACAGTTTTGTGTCTCTTCTTTTACTGCAAGCCCCTTCTGCCTGAGACAATTTTCCCAATCTCTACCTTTTGAGCGCTCTTCTCATTCAAATTACTTCATCCTTGAAATTTCCCCAGTTTGAAAAAATTTTAGTCATCATTGTTAAATATTTCTTTTATCTCTTAGCACAGTAAAATCTTGTCTTTTTAATGTCCTTATCACAGCTATCCCACTCTATACTTTTGTATGTGCATTCCCACCATGAGATTATAAACTCCTTAAGGGTAAGGAAGATAATTTATGTTTTTAGCCTTCACAAATCTGGTAGAATGTATAATTGACACCGGTTGGTTCATCTCAACCACAGATTCATCATGCATATTTCCCTTGAAATAATAACCCCCTTTTCCCCGTATCTATTCAAATATTAACTATATCAATAGCACATTAGAGTCTTCCATCCTTCTGCAGCCTTACCATTGCTGGTAAGGCTGATTGCTCATTGGTCTCCTTCCAATTTTAATTTTTTGGGTGTCATACAATTAGGCACTCATTGTATACTGTCTTATATTATCCTCCATTTCATGAATTTTAGTTTCATCACCAAAGATTATTAAATGCTTAAGGGCAGAAAGCACTTACATGCCTATACTTCAGAATTGCAGTTATTTTTTTTTATTCTCAGATGGATTCTGAAGGGAATATTGTACATACCAATATATAAGTAAATGTAAAATGAAAAAATACATTTTGTTTTACTAATATATCCATTGTTTTATTATCAATAATATATTGAATAATCTAGAAATGACAACATGTACATTTGGAAACACAAAAGCCCAACGACATAATGGTTGAAGAAATAGGACACCCACAGACTTATCTCTAATAGACACCATGTAGCCCTTTATCCCAGAGGCCTATAGTAATCATTCTGTTCTGGAGAGACTTTATGTCTAGTTATGAAAACAACACATTTAATTAGTGAAAAGTAAAGTTTGGTGCTAGAGACTTTTGTATCCATAATAAGAAAGCTATTTTTTTCTAAATAAATGTCACTGATAAATTCACTTATAGTTATAAGTCCATTACACATTTCTAGCTCAAAGCAATAAACAGGTCGATCAAATTCACCAAAACACCATGAAACAGGTTTCTTCCTTTCTACATTTACAAGGTCCTCTCCTTCTCCTTTGTCATCTTTAGCATTTTCTTGCAATCTTGTCTGTGGTATAGTTCGTATCTCCAAAGGGTAAAGGAGAGAAAATGCAACTAAATCAAAGAGCTCTCAGTTAACAGAGAAGTCAGTCCCTTTCAGCAAGGGCAAATTACTGTGTCATCTAGAGACCACAGTCTTCCTCTGCTCTTGAAGATTTAGCTTCAGATTTGGATGATGTTTATAAACAAACAAAGGATAAGGAAAATCATGTTACAATGACTTAGTTTATGGAAAATCATGCTACGTAAAAATGTCTATATCAGTATTTGTGCTAGAAACGTAGAGTCCCAGAGAAAAAATTTAAAGTTTCTGAGAATCTGAATTAAAACCCAGAAGCTACCAATTATTAAAAGATAACAAAAAAAATTTAAAGAAAAAAATTATCTGTGATTTAGTTATCTGACTATTTCAAGCTAGTGTCTGGCTAGGCAATGTAAATACCAGGGAAGAATGGCCTTAGATCACTGCAGGCAATTTAGAAACTTTAAAGTGCCAAAAAAAGTGGACTGATTTAAAGCAAGTTTCTAGAAATATGAACAGCTGCCCAATAAACAACGTGTCAAAACATCAACATTCCAAGTATCTTTATTTTTTTTACTGATGTTTCACACATGAATCTTGGGGTGAATTAGAAGGATATGCTCAATGGTAAATTTAAAATGAATAAAATATTTGAAAATAGTATTTCCCTTAAGGTTATCCAGATGCAAAGTTTCTTATATTATGAAAGTCCTTCTCTCCTATATAAAAGACACCTTGTCCTGAGGACATCTTTGTCCTCATACACCCTTTGTGTTTTAGGCCATCTGTTCCCTGTTTGATAATGGCCTAGCTTGTTCAATATCAGGGTCTTTCCTAATGTGTAGGTGACCTGCTTTTATTTAATTTTGAATTTAGTTTCTATTCATTTTATGATCGTACTCCATTTTGGTAATTATGCACAGGCACCCAGAGGGATCTTGTCAATGGTAACATTAAAAATTAATAAGTGAATGAGTTGGTATGATGATTTATATTACAAAGAAAGCCCATGAGGCATCAGTAAAAGATGTTGTTAGAACCTAGCATCAGATTACCAGTAAAAATAGTCTAACATACAGCCTTAGTCATTATCTTAAATATAAATTTTTACTTTATTTCCCTATTCTTTCTTTAGCCTCTACTTCCTCTTTCTCTCTCCCAACTCTTTCATTTTCTTTCTTTTTTTTTTTTAAAGATTTTATTTATTTATTTGACAGAGATCACAAGTAGGCAGAGAGGCAGGCAGAGAGAGAGGAAGGGAAGCAGGGTCCCTGCTGAGCAGAGAGCCCGATGTGGGGCTCTATCCCAGGACCCTGAGATCATGACCTGAGCCGAAGGAAGAGGCTTTAACCCACTGAGCCACCCAGGCGCCCCCCAACTCTTTCTTATATTTATTGAACCCTATGCAGTTCTTTTCTGGGGAACTAAAAATCTGTCTGTGTCATTCATTTCCTGGCTAGAAAATGAAGGCACCAATCATTCTTTCATCCCCAATGGTGTTTTTTTTTTTCTTTAAAACTTTACCTCTTTTTCTTTTCATTTGAGCCATCACCATACTTGAGATACAGTTATTAAAATGATAAGATGAAGCTGGTCAATACGTGCATCTCACATTTTAATGCCTAAACTTAAAATCATTTTAATGCTTAAACTTTAATATATAGCCCCTGATATTTGCAGACATGTAAACAAACAAATGTGGACCATTTTCCAAATGCACACCATTTTTATTTTCTTAATGTTTCAAGTTTTTATTTAAATTCTAGTTGGTTAACATATAGGGTAATATTAGTTTCAGGAGTAGAATTTAGTGATTCATCACTTGCAGACAACACCACATACATGCAACACCCAAGGCACTTTGCACAAGTGTCCTATTAATACCTATCACCCATTTAGCTTGTCCCCCAACCCACCTCCTCTCCAGAAACCCTCTATTTGTTCTCTACAGTTAAGAGACTATTTTATCGTTTGCCTCTCTCTTTTTTCCTTTTTTTTTAATTTCCCCTGTATTCATCTGTTTTGTTTCTTAAATTCCACCAAGGAATGAAATCATATGGTATTTGTCTTAGCAGAAACATTTTCCAAACTACCTCTTTAACACTATATGTACTTCCCATTCTCTTTTGTAAAATAGCATCTATTACAGAAGTTTCTAAGTATTTTACAAAGGACACGTTCTTGCAATTTTATGTCAAATGAAGTGGAAATTTCCAGGTGTTATTTTCAAGTTCTGTATTCTCAAAGTTAGGCACCAATGACTAATTAGATCCACCAGCAGGTGAGTGCAGGGGCAGAAAACTGTGCCTGAAATTAATCACACCTGTAAAATATTTAGCCTAAAGTAAAAAGCTGGGCTTTTAAAACGTTGATTCTGAGCTATCTTGAAACAAAATGTTTCTAGATTTATCTTTTTCAGAAATTCATATATCAACATTTCAATGGGAAATGGTACCTTGTTTGTTTCTACTTTAATATTATAGTTTATAAGGAACTTAGTTCTTGAATTTAACTTGAGTCTACATTGAGATCTGATAAAAATTTTACCTTTTATAATTTTAATAAGCTCTATTTTTCTACCTCCAGGTAGATGAATCCTCATAGACCAATAATTTTTTAATCAAAGCAGTATTTAAATGATTACTTCTATAATTCACAAATTTCAGATGTATCATGCTAAATATATCTCTCATCTTAAATTATACTATTTTAAACTTCATGTTCTATCTACTTTAGTTCTCTATCAATATATTTTATTGACTTACAAATCACTGAAATAGACAACAAATTCATTTCTAACCATAGTGGGAATTTACATATGAAAAGAGCAAGTGTTAATAGAATCTAATCTAATATTGTGCTTATTTAATATATTTTTCCTTTTAAATCCTACCAGCAAGTCTAATAAAATGTGTTTTAATAACTTTCTATTGATTAAAATCAACATCATTGTCAAATGAAAAATAAGGAAGTTTTAGCCTCAAGAAAACTGTGTTTTTGACTACCTCGTATTGATTTATAATTCAGAATGATAGGAATTCAGTAGCAGTACTTTTGAGAATAACATGTAGGACTTGAATTTTGTTCAGATATATATATATATATATATATATATATATATAGAGAGAGAGAGAGAGAGAGAGAGAGAGAGAGTGTAAAACAAATAAGAACAGTAAGAATAACACATTCTGACATACCAGATTAGAAAGCAAAGTAAAGCAGTTTTTATATTCCTCTATCTTTCATTTATTCACATTTAACCTGTGGTTATTAATACTCTACCTCATTCCAGGCACACTGCTAGGCAATGGTGATACAAAATTGATCAGGACATTGATAGCCCTTTAAGGAGTACATATTGTAGCTTGACTCTTATCTTCAGAAAATTAGAAGATAGCTGAATACGTATTATATAAATGTTTAAGCAATCTCCCCAGATTAGGGAGAGAATAATGCTTTTATAAAGGTTTTAGGTAAACACTGTTGTGCAGTTTTTATTACTGAAACATTATAAATTATAGATGAATACTTAGGTAAATCCTTCAATGATACACTTGTTCTAAACATGTACTTAACTCGTACTAATATTTTAAGATTATCAGATTAGGGGCGCCTGGGTGGCTCAGTGGGTTAAAACCTCTGCTTTCGGCTCAGGTCATGATCCCAGGGTCCTGGATGGAGCCCTACATTGGGCTCTCTGCTCGGCATGGAGCCTGCTTCCCCCCTCTTTCTCTCTGCCTACCTCTCTGTCTACTTGTGAGTTCTCTCTGTCAAATAAATAAATAAAATCTTTAATAAAAAAGACTATCAGATTATTCTTCATAAAACTCTATTTACATGTCCATTTATTATACAGAAGCCTTGAATGACTCCAAAGGCAAATGGGTAAAACTGAAGCTTCTCACCTTGCCATTCTTGTCTCTCAAAACTGTGATCTACTTTGCCTTTCCACCCCTTCTCTAGAATGTACCAAATATGCCTTGATAGGTAAACTCTCATTGAGAGATATGAATTGATTATTTCCCCAGTTATGGCTTAAAGAAGTTGCCCAACAGACAATCAATACATATTGCTAAACAAAATCCCTGGAACAAGCTACTCTACCCTGTATATTGAGGAACTAGAAAGAGCTGGTTGAGGAACTCTATGCCCAGAACAGATAAATGCTATGCTCCATTTTTTGGCTGTGATTAGAAGACCTTTTATCATGTTGCAGATTTGAGACCTTCACTAGTAAGATACTCAGAATTCCATCACAGGAAGATAGGGAATACCTCCTGTTTATTCCTCTTTACCCCATGCTGTTTTCAACTAGGGTAGTGATCAAGGACCAATCTAAGAATTTGATTCATGAGGATTTAGTGTTTCTAGTACACTATTTCAAAGACAGTATACAAAATAGGCTTCTACCCCTTCCAGTTTTCAGAGAGCCCATGACAAATTAAACATTATAGCTTCTGTTTGCTAAGACCATAATAAGCATTGTAGTAAGAGAGAGATGGTAGGCTGGGGTCTGAGGAAGGGTATTAATGCATTATTAAGATAATATATTTAAATGGAAATATATGTTACATGGAAAAATATAGAAAGAATAAAGTTAAAAATATTTTTCTTGAAAAACTAGCCCTCTGGCTCTGTGAATCAATAAACCTGAACCAATATCAATAATATTCAAAGGAAAAACAGTGACATCCAGACCTGGCAACAAATGCTCCAATTATCCAACCAATGCAATTTGAAATTTAATATTAAGCCTTGACTATCAATGATGGCAGCTCTGCTGAGTGTTACTAGAGTGAAGATTTGATTTGTAAATAAATTCAAATTTCTTGCTTTCATAGTTTGCCCAGACTTCCAATTTGTTTTCCCCTTTTATGCATACTTAGTATCAAAAGTTACACTGCATATCTATTTTTTTCATTCCATATTAATGTGATACATTACATTTCATCACATCTCATTATAATGTGATTCAGAATAATATATTGTGACACTGCATCATGTGCTTGCCATCTACACAGGTGCTACACTTGTTCACCTATCAGAATTAAATTAGAGAAGTTTGGCATATATCTAGTCATGTTTTATATCACTGATTGAACTTGACTAGTACACAGTCTGCCATATATGATACTGGTCACCTGCTGTGAAATTTTTGACCAAAATGACATTTTTCTCTGAAATTAACATCTAATAGAATTTAATGTGCTTCTTTAAAGGAACAAGTTTTGTTTGCATGTATGCCCTTTTTACTTTTTGCTTACTAATTGACATAGACTTATCTGAATATTCAAAAATTTTCCTTGCCTGCTTGCTGGTTAAGTAATATTAACCTTTTCCTGTACAGAAATATGAAGACAACCATTACCTTTTAAAACTCTGCAGCTGGTTTCAACTTACAGCAGGTCCCAGGCCAAGCAAAGCAGCAGAACAGACCCATATAAACGTATGAAGGAAGAGAGACCATAGGAGAGCATGCTCTAATTCTTTTTATTCCTTTTTCTCCTTTTAGTGTCTTAGGGACACTGCAGCTCTAATGCATTAACACACTTCGTTGACCTACTTTCAAAGCTGTGGAGTAGGTGGCTATTTTGTCTTTTTCTCTTCATCTAGACCACTTGCGTTTGATGCCTGAGAGTGACCAGGCATTAAACTGTGGTGAGTCGGGATTATCCTAGGCGTATTCAGCAATGAAAGAAGTGAAGCCATATCTATTAGGCCTCTTAAAGGCATTAGACAATCTGTGAAGCATTCAACTGGTAAGACCTTATTCCGAGGAATCTTGTTTCTGTAGGTCAATGTTTTTGAAAGATTTTTATTTTCTCTTTATTGAGTTAGGATATAATGCAATCACTATTCCATAAAAAATCCACTCATTGTTCTGTGTTATGTGCAGGGCTTTTTAAAATCCTACAATACTTACTATATTAATTTTTGAGGAATGCTAAAAGCCAACATTGTGGCCTCAAAAAGTATAGTTTTATTCTAATTTATTCTTATTATTTTTGGCATCTGGAATATCTCATTTATTAAATTAGACATAGAATATTACTTATTATTTTTTGGCCCACTAATTCTTATTTCCCCTGTATCTGCTTTGAGTCAGGAATGAAAAAGATTAAACTATACATAGACCTTTTTGGGGGGGGGGGGATTATCAATGTCATCACATAAAACAACTTTAACAAAACTTTGTAACCATTTTTGTGCAATTGAAAAATATACCCTAAATCTTTGCAAAATCTTAATAGGTTTCAGGGGTAAAAGGTAAATATGTGGTTAAAAAAGGCTGGAATACACTAAATTGAATACATTTCTTTATTGTAGAAATTTTTCATTTCCTCTCTTAAAGGAAGCATGTATTAATTTTATCTGTAGTCTTTCATTCAGTTACTCCCTCTTCAAATCACACATTTCTGAAAACTCAAGAACTCATCTAGGCCAAAAGATAAATAAATCTCCTGCAAGGAGCTCTCTGCTTCAGTGGGTCTCATAACATTCTGAATCTGGTCTGGACAATGAAGACTGCCTTAGTAGAACGAACAATGCCCCTTGACAAAGGGTATACATTGGACATATGTGTTAAGTAACAAATAATTATTTGTATGTATTCACCGCTATATTTTGTATCCTCATCAGATACAGAGTAAATACTCTGTGCCTGGGGCTTTACTGAGCAGATCTAAGGATGATTGGAAGAACTGAGAGCCACCTCAATGAGTGGGACTGATGTACAGTGGGAGGAGTAGATAGTTAATGGTGGGAAAGAGTGTTTGTTAAAGAGCAGGAAGTGAAACTCAAGAACCCTCAGGGACTAGTTCCACAGAACTTCTTAGGTATTTCATAAAGTGAGAAGATAAAGATGTTGCGATCACAGTTGAAAATAGAGAACAGGAGATAAGATGAGGAGCGACAGGTTAAAGAAGGCAAGCTGTGCATTATGAATGAAATCCCCAAAGATAATACTATTTTTCAAAACATTTTTGAATACTGGAATATTTTGACTTAATTATTTTAATGTTCCATGACAGTGGGATAGGGCCACTAAGTAGGTTGGTGGTAAAAAGCGACACAAAATTTTCAAGAGTTTTATTATTTCTTTAATATAATTAATTTGATGTATTCAGAAATAATTCAACCTTAAGAATTAATTTTTAATCTCTTGGAGAAGAATTAACCACATCTGAATTTAAAATTGCATTCCTATCATACTAAAATTATCCAATAAGCTATGATACTCATTTATGTCAATCAAACTTTATAACCCATATTATTAAACCAATGTATTGAAAGTAGCTCCTACCTTTCAAATATTATTTTTTTAATTATTGCTATTTTACATACCTTCTGATACTGTTGTTGACTGTTTTGGACATTGTTAAACAATCAATAACAAATATAATTTGGGGTTTAATAACTAAAGTTTTCAAAAAGTAACTAAGTTATTTTTGCACAAGAAGCAAGGAAGATCAACATACCATCAAATCATAAAATCTTTTATATAGTGAAGTGAGAGAGAGTCCTTTTCCAACCTTTGTGTTCTATATAGCAGGCCTAATTTAAATTGTTATCCCTAATATTAAACTACATTATATAAGAGGATTATGCATGCATTATCGTTTTTATATATAATAATATTAGTAGAAATACAATATATATCTTATATATTGAAAAAATAATTTGAACAGCGAACACTAAATACATTTTTAAAAGAAGATTTGGTATATTACTATGCTGTTACTTTATTTATTCTCACCTTACTACATTCTTTTCAATATTAATAAGATAAACATTTACAATTATAATATAAATGGTATTTAAATGAACTTATCTCTTTATCTCTTCTCTAAATTACACTTCTGAAAACCATACCATTTATGTTTAATTGGTCACCGGAGACTGTTGTCAATTACTGAAAAAATCCAATGTGATTTTGCACATCAATTTTCAGCGAATTATCTTGGAATATACAGACAAAACCAAGCAACCCATGCATTTCACTCACATTAAAATAGTATTTTTTGGTAAAAGTCTCAATATAAGTCTTTGCAAATTAACATTTTTCTCAAAGTCCCAAACAAGTAGGTATGGATGGGATGAGTAACTAGAAGAGTTTAACAAGTATCTAAAAATATAAATTGAGATTACTTCAAATAAAAGAAAAGTAGAGAGATTAAATTAGGTGAAAACATTTTATGGATGATTTCAAAATCTTATTGTCTTCTAATGAGCTTTTAAAAGGAAAGTATTACTCAAAGTATGAAATACAGGACAGGTAGGTCATAAATGTTGGAACCCTTAAGAACTTTTGATAAAGGCAATCAATATAACTTATCTCAAAATAACCAATGAGATGAACTTGTGTGGAATCTAAAGAGGTAGAATGATTGTAAAACTATTTTGTATCTCATGAAGGATCTTTATCATTTTTCATTACTGCTAGCTTATTTGTTCCAAAATTATACATTGTTTATTTTACTTTACATGTCTTCTTTTGTGTATGTGGTGTGGGAGTGTCTGTGAATGCATGTGTACATGTGTGATTTTGTGTCTACTACTCTTCTGTTATTAGAGGAAATGTGAAGAACAAAATGAAGTATTTTTTTTTCCTGGTAAGTCATAAAAGACCAATTTCTTTTAATTGAATGAAGGCTAAAACAACAGAAAACTTAGCAAACCAATGAACTAAAATTTATGATTCCTGGAAATGATAAGAAAAGGTCTAAGAGGGTCACATAAAGTGGCAACAAATTATTTTGATTAAGTAGTTATTCTTGAGACTACCCATTATGAAATATTAAAGACAGATGATATTTTTTGATGGATAAAATTACATATCAGTAATAAACTCCACTGAGGTATTTATATTTCCTTAAATCTTGCCCTAAATTTTCCATCAACTTACAATTGTTGATTAATCATAGAATCTTGAAATTTGAAGAAAGTCTAGAGGTAGGAATTCCTAAAAGAAAATCACTTTTCTAAAAAATGAACCCTTCAAAATTTCCTAATAAGTAGGAACTTAACTTCTGCTTAAATAAAAATAGTTTTCAAAAGCTAGTTTTGTAGGAAGATGACCCAACCAACACTGAACACTTATATTAATGTAAAAACTACCTCCATGTGATTTCCATCAATTATCACATTTTTAGATGTTTGAAATTATAAAGATTAAGTAGAATCACCTTTCACGATAGAGTCACAAACATGTTAAAAACCTTATTATGTCACTTCTCAGATTTCTCTTATCCAAGATAAGTACCCTTGTTTCCTTCTACTTGTCCTCATATTCAATCCCCTTATCAGTTTTCCTACCATCCTGGGTCTTTCCTCTGGAATCTGTCAATGTTCCACTTTAAACTACATACTGGGAAATACAACATTCATTTGTTTATGAGTGACATACCAGGGAATCTTTGACTTGAATCATTTTACCATACTTAAGCAAAGCCTAACTATTGATATAGAAATGTTACAGTTAAGAAACTGCCTCAGAACTATTTACTATATATTCCATCAGAAAAAAAATTGCATCTGGAGTGCAAACCATGCAGATCCAAGCTTAGAAAATGACAGTGATCATCATGCCCATTATCAGAAGAATAGTAAGTCTGACATGATTTTCCAGATCTTGTAATTGGTTTTTTACTCTGTCATCCATCCTCTCCCATACGACCTCATTAATCTATTTATAAACTGGTTTATAAAAATAATCTATTTATTAATCTATTTATAAACTGGTTTATAAAAATAAACCAGTTAAAATAAAACAAACCTATATAGGTTAATACCATCAGATGGAACTTTCTAGATGTTTCTAATGTTCTCTGAACTTTCTGATACGGTAGTCATTTGCCACAAGTGGCTATGGAGAATTGAAATCTGGCTAGTGTCACTGAGGAACTGCTAATTTTACTTAATTTTTTCCATTATATTTTATTTTATTATATTTCTTTTCAGTGTTTCAGCATTCCTTGTTTATGCACCACACCCATTGCTCCATGCAATATGTGCCTTCCATAATTTAAATGGCTTCCTATAGCTACAGACTACTATATTAGAAGGCATGGCTATAACTAAGTTCACTTTTCCATTTCACTTGTTTCTCAACCTGGTATTTCTTTGAAAGCTATATCCTACCTATTATCTATTAACACGCAGCAAGCTTCCTTCTTCTGAAAAAGAAATGCCAATGCATTCAAGCCAGTATAAGGTTATTACATCTTACATTCTCCAAGTTATTTTATAAAGTAAATGTTGGAAATATTTAATGGCTTCTGGGTCTCAACTCTGTTATTATATGACCTTAAGAAAGTCAGTAGTGATTTGAGTCTTAGTTTCCTCATCATAAAATGAGAGGTCAGAATAGGCCATCTAAAGCCAAAGTCAGTAATAAATATTTATTATAAAAATAATGTATCACTGATGGGTATAAGGAGGAGAATCAAGCAAGGTCATGGTACAAAGTGACTGACAGGGACGCCTGGGTGGCTCAGTGGGTTAAAGCTTCTGCCTTCAGCTCGGGTCATGATCTCAGAGTCCTGGGATCGAGCCCCGCATCAGGCTCTCTGCTCGGTGGGGAGCCTGCTTCCTCCTCTCTCTCTGCCTGCCTCCCTGCCTACTTGTGATCTCTCTCTGTCAAATAAATAAATAAAAATCTTTAAAAAAAAAAAAAGTGACAGTGAGCTTACGTCTTTAGCTAGCATGGTCAGGATGGACCTCTCTGAGGATCAGACGATAGAACAGCAACATGAATGAGAACTCTAACATGTGATGATCTGGAGAAAGAACAGTTAAAGCAAAAGTCACAGTAAGTGTGTAATTTATGAAATGGGCATCAGTCAGAAAGAAGTGTAGCTAAAATACAGAGAACAAAGGATACAAGGACAGGATATCAGAGTAGAGTTAGGCAGGACCAGATAATTACTCCCTGACAACTTTGATTAGAAGTTTCCATCTTACTAGATCTCTAAGGAGACCAGTGATGATCAAAAACAGAGATTTAATGAACTGATCTGCATTTCTTCAAATACCATTCTAATTGCTATTTGGTGAATGGACAGTGGAAAGAAAAAGTATGGAAGCATGGAAATCTCATAGAATGTTGTTGCAATATTTAATGATGTCTGAATATATTATCTAGTTGGGTAACTAGTATTGCCAGGATATTAGTCTGGTTTCCAAAAGAGATCACATAGACTTATTCAAATAAGGGACTCTGACAAGAAATGTCCAGCTGTCAGTCAAAGCTTCTTATTCTCCTTTCATGATGCAGACTGAATGCTGGGAAGTGGCTGCTCAGCCAAAGACATATTTCCAAGTTTCCTTTGTATCTAGGCAAAGTTATGTGGGTAATTTTCATGAAAAGAATATGGGCATAAATGATGCCTGTCTATTCTGGGTCAATGTAATTAAGGTATGGGTGCACCTTCATAATTTTTCTCCTTTCCCATTTTTACTGGATGTCTCCCTCCTCCATCAGGGACACCTTAGAATTCATACCTTTGAAAATGGCAGAAATTTAATTCTCCTGGGTCTTTGAATGACTGCACAAAGCAGAGCTTCCCATAGATCCAACAACCAGAAATACTCTTGTTAGAATGTTAACTTGGCCAAGTGAAGCATTTTTTGTATTAACCTCCTGATTTTTTTAATAGTAGATAGACCTTCCCTAATTAACCAAGAACCCCTCCATGGAAGCAATGCCTGAGCCATGGGTTAGATATATTTTTCAATCAGTATAATTCTCCAAATATGTGCAAGTGGAAATTAATCTGAAGACTCTACTGGTCTAATGGCTGACTGAAATCTAAATCCAAATTCTTTGGAGACCTAGTTTAGAAGAAGACACCAAAGAAGGTAACTTTTTTAATTGTCAAAAAAGCAGAATTTGAAAAACTTACCATGCAGATCTATATGAAGCCACAAAAAACACATAATATAGAGGTTGCCTGCTTCATGATAAAACCAAAGCATTAGAGATGAGAATTTACCTCTATCTACCTACCTACCTATCTACCTATCTACCTATCCATCCATCCATCTGTTGAGGGGAAAATCTTTAGGTAATACTTCAGGTAACTTCAGACCATGTAAACTGTACAAATGCAAATAGCACTAGCCACTTAAAATATTTCCATTCTTTTTTTTTTTTTTAAAGATTTTATTTATTTATTTGACAGAGAGAAATCACAAGTAGATGGAGAGGCAGGCAGAGAGAGAGAGAGGGAAGCAGGCTCTCTGCTCAGCAGAGAGCCCGATGCGGGACTCGATCCCAGGACCCTGAGATCATGACCTGAGCCGAAGGCAGTGGCTTAACCCACTGAGCCACCCAGGCGCCCCAAAATATTTCCATTCTTAATTATGTTTGAACACTAAAATCATAGCTAATTTTTCTTTGTCTATGGGAACAACTTTGTTATTATGATCCTCTTATAGAAAGAATGCAGTAGGAAATATTAATGTATTTATAATCTCAGGGAACACTTGTATGGAAATCTGCATTGAATTGCTTGAACAATCATCAGAACCTGCACTGCCTCACAGTTTTTCACCTTAGTTATTCACAGAGCAGAATCCCACTTGCCTGAAAATAAAGCCAATTCTATGGACAAGACATATTGACTTCAAAACTTAGTTTGAGAAGATTTATGAACAATAAGGTTTTTATTTAGGATAATACAGTATTTGAAAAGGAGCATCCATTTTCTTTTATGCTAAATAAGCTTTACATTTCATTTTCATTTCTGCCACATTCTAGAATATTATATGTTCAGAGAGCTGATGTTATGACTAATTTCATTCACATTTAAGAATAAAAGAAGCCAGTTTGAGAGGGGAAAAAATGAAAACACTAAATTGTGTACTAGAATAGGGAATAGAAAAGTCAATGACTTTCTGGGGCAATCTAATGTAGAAGGATTTTTAAACCCCAGGATGATTGTGGGAGACATTTTTGGGTGAGTTAGTCTTTGAGGCATTGTATAGCATAAATAAGTAGTCAGAAGTTGAAAAAAAAATTGAAGACAAAATTGGGAAATAGTTTTTCTACAGATATTTTGCTATTTTCCTTTCCCCAGTTCTGTTATACATACACACATACACACACACACGAGCACATACACACACACACCCCAATCCTGTTATTTCTTGCACGCCCAGGGTTCTTCACCGGGTTTCACTCTTCTGATCTATAGATTCCCATTCTCAAACATAAATTCTTCACCTATTATCATAATTATTTTTATTCCCAATACATGACCTAACCTGACTCTTCCAATCAGGTCAGAGACACCATGTAATCTAACTCACCTCTTTTTCGTTTCAATGGCAGACATCATAATCGGTTATAACAATTTCCTGTTGAGCCCCCAGGTACTGACTCAATCCATCATAACACAATATACTGCAGGCAGCCACTACCTATTGTCAGAATTAGTACCTTAGTGCCAGAAGGGAACAAGGTTACTTCAATAAACAAATTAATGAAATAAATAATCTTTCCAAGAGACTTCTTTTAAAAAAAAATGGTGTATTAAAAAAACAGTGAAAGCAAAATATAAAAGTTTAAAACATTATTGATGGTATTCACTGTGAGATACATGGAAGGCATGCAGAAAACAACTACTAAACATACACAATGTGGCAATGACAATAAAAAGATACACACACCCATTTAGTCTAGGCTGCCAAAGTGTCGAGAGGAAGATAGGCAAAGAAGGGCCTGCTGAAAGAGAAACATCTGAAATGAGTTTTGAATTATTACTAGGAGTTATCTAGATCAACAATGGCACAGAAGGAATGTCGGAAGAGGGGAAAAAAAAAAAGGAACACGGTTTGAGAGTACCAGGAAATATCTCTTATAGCTTAAGTCGTAAGAGTTTTGAAGGAGTAAGATACTTCAAAAGGACCATCTCAAGAAAGAACAATTAATATTATGTTGGCAAATGAGTATTGTAATGGTGGTTTAAAATAGATAAGAGAGTATATCCAAGAAAAAAATCATTATCAACCACCACCACCACAAAGTGGCTTTTTAATCCTCTCTTTCCTCTCTGCCACTGTTAGCTCTTTAGAAAGCTGAATGCCCCATTTATATGGTGCCTATGTGGGGAATTTTGCTATTTTCTTTGGGAATTTTGGTATTTTAACATTTTTATCAAGGTTTTATTATTGATAAAAACACAAGTCTTAAAGTACAAGCTCAGTAGAATGTAATTTTTAAAGCATTTATCCAAATTACTCACTTCAGTATAAATTCTACACAAGAAAGTGGAGGCTATTATTTAATTAATGGATTCATAGGTAAATTATCTGGGAATGCTGGCTATAAACAGGCTACTTGTTGAGGTCAAAAACACTGGTTTTGGGGCGCCTGGGTGGCTCAGTGGGTTAAGCCTCTGCCTTCGGCTCAGGTCATGATCTCAGGGTCCTGGGATCGAGCCCCACATCGGGCTCTCTGCTCAGCAGAGAGCCTGCTTCCCCTCTCTCTCTGCCTGCCTCTCTGCCTACTTGTGATCTCTGCCTGTCAAATAAATAAATAAAATCTTAAAAAAAATAAAAAAAAATAAAAAAAATAAAAACACTGGTTTTATTACCTTATATGGTACAAAAACTTACTACAGACGCTTAGATTCCTGGACACATACTGATGTTTTGCTGAGATTTAGTACAAGGTTCTCTTTGGGAAAATATTTGAAAGGAGGAATTTGCTATTAACACAAATTATTAATTTAAATGTGAATGAGTATTTAGTTTTCCATTCATACATTAACAAAGAAGCAGAACGAATATAAATCTACTGTGAAGCCCAAAATATGATACAAATCTGAGCTAAAGGAATTGGCAATTCCTAGAGGAATGTTGAGAACCATGACAGTAGAATAAATGCCTTTATTTAGTTAAAAATACCAAGATGGCACATGGCTGAATGATTTTCAACTAGGCCTTAACATTTAGACAAATAGCAAATAGGTTAAGAGTTTGAATTTTGGTAACATGAATCTTGGAAATAACCCTATTTTCACTCCAACGATACAGAGGAGATTAAAAACTTTGGAACTTTGTGCCAGGACATAGCTGTCAAAAAGTATCATGATTGTATGTTCTGGTTTAGCAACAGTAATATGATTTCAACACTTTCTCCTTCAAATAACTTTATAAAGGACAATTTCAAGAAACTAATGGATATGTCAAATTATTTCCAAAGGTGGAAGTAAACAGAGAATTTACATGTTTTTGTGTTGTGCATCATTTTTTTTAAAAATATTCAAGTCAGAGATATGTTAGTCACAAAAAATGAGACAAATAACACACTATTTCTCCTAGTAGGATTCTTCAAACTTATTTTCTTTATAGTAAATTAGATCAGACAGGTAAAAAAATCAATGAGAATTTCAGGTTCTTATATGTTGCCTAATTTACCTATATAACATTCTATCATTATCACTTATTTCATTATTACCATCAACAACTTTAATGTGTTCAAGTAAAACAGCTAACCTGTCTAAAATACAGACCATGCTTTTTAAAATGCCTAATATTTTAAGGAGCTTTCTTTTGTATTATATTGTGATTCATGGTAAAAAATGATAACTTCCTGTGTACAGAAAATGTTTCACCTCAATGAATCCCCCAAATGATTTGTGACTCTAACAAGAGAAGAATTGCTTCTTCTGAATTGAAATGACTATAACATTGATATGAAGTTCTGGGAGCATTTAACAATTATGAAAATAGAAAAACTCTAAGTAGAAACTTCATTTCTTGTTTGTAGAGGATAAATGACCACATAGCAGAGATATTAGGAAACAGTGAAGATCATGTAGACTTAAGTAATTTAGATTTCTTCTTCCTCAGGGAAATGAAAATTAATATTTAGATCTACAACTTGGAGCTAACCACCTGAAGCCTTCAATTCTTAGTACAGTATTTCATCTCTAAAAGTAGGTGTTAATGAAAAATGTCTGCAGATGATAATGGTGATGGCTGTATAATGTGAATGTACCTAATGCCACCGAATATTTACTTAAAAGTAGGTGATCTTGTTATGTGTATTTCACCATATTTTTAAGATGTTGCTTTCTTTACATATCTTTTATATAAATACCTAAAGAATATCTATCTAACCATATAGAGATAAACATTTAAAATATATTCATCTATATATAATATATATAATTATATGTTATTTTGCCATTTATTCTAAAGTATGTATTTCAAGAATCTCCTTCACCCACTAGAGATAAGAATAGTGAACAGTCTGCAGGGTTGGATACTATTTTTTTTTCTTTAGGTTTACCCCCTTTTTCTTAAGATTATAATTATCCCCAATAAATTTTTTCTCAGAAATACATGTACTAATTTTAATTTTAACATATAATCTAATCTTTGGGGTGAGACTATATACATGGGAATGGAAACATGAATTGTTGCCTTGCCTTGTAAGAGCTACAGAGGATTTCTAAATAGAGATACACACTGGCCCTTTTCAGAGCAACAAATCAATTAAGTTACAAATATATAGATAGGTGTAGACTCAAAAAGTGAATTCCTTTCTGAATCTACTTCTTTAAAATTGTCCTGAATGATCACAATGGCCAAACTAGAAAACTATTAACAGTTTTTCAATTATAGCTGAACTTCATGAAAATAAAGGCATCTCTTTCAATATCTGGTTTTGAGATGCACGCAGTCAAGTTGTCAGAGTAGGATATAGTGGTTCAAATCTCTGCTTTACCACTTGTTATTCATGACTCTGGGTCACTATCTAACCTTTCTGTGTTTCTGTTTCTTCACCTGTAAAATAGGGATAATACTATTAATTACTTCATTAGTTTTGGAGGATATTAAAGGAGTTAAAGCTCTCCCAGAACAATGTCAGACACATCATTAGCTTTCATAAATGTTATTTTTCACCATTACTCTTATCTACAGTGTGAAAGAGATATTAGAGTTGAGTGATAATATATTTAGGTTATGACTATATCTATTATGCTCAAAATGAATTCAGGAGACTGACTTAAAGAATTTGACTATTACATTGATCAAATAAACTGTCAATTTTTTAAAAGATTTTTATTTATTTATTTGACAGAGAGATCACAGGCAGGCAGCGAGACAGGCAGAGAGAGAGGAAGAGAAGCAGGCTCCCCGCTGAGCAGAGAGCCCTGTGCAGGGCTCCATCCCAGGACCCTGGGATCATGACCCGAGTCAAAAGCAGAGGCTTTAACACACTGAGCCACCCAGGCGCCCCTAACTTGTCAAATTTTTAATGGCTAATATGTATGTAAGGACGGAGTAACTAAAAAAACATTTAACTGCATTTGTTTTTCAGGATGTGTGCTTCTTTGAAAATTGTTTTTTTTGGGGGGGAGGGAGGGGTTGTTTTTTTGTTTGCTTTGCATCTTAAGCACAAGAAGGTAGAGGGTAACTTCTAAAAGTTCAAATTTACAAACCCTTCTCTTTTCTCCCTATTCTTCCCTGCTGCATTGTCTTTGACAAAGGTGTTGTCTCTTGTTGTGGCATGTTATAATTAGCAACAATTAATTAACCTTACAAAAAACCTGGTACAAGGCTGATTTAACTCCCTTTTTTATGCCCCCCCCTTTTCCATCTCTTTGTATCTGTAGAGCTTAGGGTTTGAGAAAAACTTCAGTCAGCAGGGATTTTGTTTTAATACACACTTACCACAAATCCAATGGGAGCTTTATGTAAGATGTATTTTCCCTATAATTTCATAAAGTTTTGATAAAAATAATACTTATCATATCTCTGCTTTCTGAATTGGGTACTTTATTTAATCGATGCATAAGACTTCTTTTTTCACTATTAGTATGTGATTAAGACTGCTGTTATTATCAAGCAAAATAAATACAATAATTTTCTTTTAGATTGTCTAAATGAACAGGAAAAAAATGATTTGCATGCAAAGTTATGATTTCATAGATAATCAAATATGTATGTTATGTAAGTGGTCTACAAACTTGAATTACTTTTAGTTTTTATCCCCTTACTTTCTTATTGCTTTGCTGATTATCTGCCCGAGTCAATCAGTTAAATGTCACTGATCAATTAGTCCTATATCTAAAAAGAGCTTAAGGGTGTAGAATCAATATCCCACTCTGGAAATCAAATTACAAAACCTGCCCTTGAAATTTAACTATACAAAATAAGGATCTGAGAGGGAAGATTAGGTCTGCCAAACTCTTAATACTATAAAGAAGAACAATATTGCTATTATTTAAATGTAAGGTGATTTAAAAAAAAAATAAAGCAGATAATATCTAACAAGTGTTGCTCTGCTTATTAATACATTATTGGTTCCTTCAGTGTTTCCCTTATACTCCTTATTAAATCATCGAGGACTCTGGTTATGGATTAAAGAAAGCAGTAACTGGCACTTATATTTAGCAGAGACTGTTGGTTTCCAAAACGTTAAAATCTACATATTACAAAAAACAAAATCCATTTACCTTATTTGTGAATAGTACTTATTAAGCATCCTTACGAACATCACCTTGTGACACTGGAGTTTGTAGAAATGGTCAAAGCAATTCTAGTTTTTGATGTATATAGAGCTACTATACTATGTTGCTGTCATGACAGATTCCCTATGTGCCCTGATGAATCACTTCGTCTCTTGGCATAAGAGATCCTTTGCTTCAAAACTGCCTTCACTTATGTCCCAGGAAGACTTGTAGTCTCATAGAGATGTGATAGAATCTGCAGCGGGCTCTAGTGTTCCTCAGTCGGTGCTCCATGGTAAGAGCAGCCCATTTTCCCTTGATTATAATCATAATTTCACTGAGCTATATTAGCATAAGATTACCTCTTGAAATTACTCAATCACAAAAGAACTCTTTTAAATTCTGAGACTCTCTGCATTTCCCTCTAGTCCATTCTCCCACTTTGGGGCATTTTCACTTTTCATTATTAATATAACAGCTTTATAATTATCCAATATTAATAAGGGCCTATATGTTGTATGCATATTTCTATTAGAATCCTTGAATGGATATGTATAAAAATCTATTTGATAAGAATTTCACCCATCAGCAGTCATAATGTTTTAATACATTAACAAACTAATTTTCTTCAAAATGATAAATTTTCAAAATAATGATTTGCAAAACTGCTTCTCCACTTCAGTATAACTAAACATTTTGCAACATCCCCCTTCTTTCTGAAACCCTCCTGAACATTCTCTGCATTCAGTTAAAAAGCAAATAAAACAACAGATTACTTGGCTCTTTCATTTTGTATCAGTTTTGCTGCCATTGGCCATATAATGAATAACTACAAATGGTAACAATTTGCATAATAGATACTAGTTTAGTAATTTTTTTGTTACGAAGGCAATAACTTTATTCATATTCTTATTTTAATGAGCTCCATGCTTTTCTCCTCTAATGACTTCAAAAGCTGGAGTCATGAAATAATTCAGTATCAGAGAAAGAGGAAGTCAAGTGTCACCATTCACAACAAAACAAAACTAAACACTGAAATCACTAAGGTATTTATTTCTGAGGAAAATTTATTTTTGATATATAAATATGTGCTAGTTTCTGTATTTCAGATTCTTTTAAGTTATTTGATTTTCACCTTGAAATTATACTACTTTTAGCAGATATATCATGGTAATAATCAATTTATAGATAATAACCCATTTTCTCTTCTTTAGATTTCATTATGGAATTAAATCTATTGATTAGGTGCTTACATTTTCCCTTACATGCTGAAATTCTATAATTATTTAAAAATCGTGAATATCCATGGCATCTGAGCGTTCAGTTGGTTAAACATCCAACTCTTGATTTCAGCTCAGGTCATGATCTCAGGGTCCTGAGCGCCAGCCCTACAGTGGGCCCCCCACTGCTGAGCATGAAGCCTGCTTGGGATTCTCTTTCTCCTTTCCCCTCTACCCCTCCCCTGCTCATTCTCTCTCTCTCTCTCTCTCTCACTCTCAAATAAGAAAGAACGAAAAAAAAAGAAAGAAGGAAGGAAGGAAAGAGAGAGAGAGAAAGAAAGAGAGAAATTAAAATAATAATAATAATAATAAAATATGACTATCCAGTATTTTCATTATAATACATGTTTTCAAGTTTTATCCTAAAATATCGATACCAACAGACATTCCTTTATCCTCTGAAGTGAAAGAAATTTGCCCAGCAATTAAAAAGCTGCATAAACTTTGTAAGCAGATAAACTAAAGATATAGCATATTTGTAAAAAAGAGGCTCAACACAATAATCTGACCAGAAGTTAAAGCACAATGAAAGAATGTGTACTTTCTTTATGTAACATAAATAATATCTAAGAATTTAATACATAAAAATATTAATCACACATTGAGTATTTCTATACAATGGAGTTAAAACAACTCCTCATGATTTTAAAATTTTAATTTGTAAGGCACCTGGGTAGCTCAGTCAGTTAAGCATCTGCCTTTGGCTCAGGTCATGATCCCAAACACCTGGGATCAACCCCTGGATCCAGCTCCCTGCTCTGTGGGGAGTCTGTTTCTCTCTCTCCTTCTGCCCCTCAGCCCCCTTGTGCTCACTCTTTCGCTCAAATAAATAAACAAAATCTTTAAAAATAAATAAATAAATAAATAAAAATTTAATTTGTAGCAGTCATCTTTAATCAAATTGAACACTAAATTTCACTTGCCAATTCTTACTTGCTGCAACAGTCCTTATTTTTAACACATTGAAACTGACAGGTTTTCTTTATAAAGAAAGTTAATTATCTTAGCGTTTAAGCCTACTAAGCTGAACTTTATTCTTGGACAACCCTTGTAGTCTCACACATGCATAGTTAAGATATTCCCAACAATATAATAGAGGTATATGTTTAGTTAAGACAACAATTAGGCTAACAAAATAAAAAGCAATGCTTTTTAAATATATATATTACAACAATTAAAAGTGATGTGTGTGTATATGTGTGTGTGTCTGTGTGTGTGTGATAAAACTTTCTGGCTGTTGTACTGAATTGGCTGTCATTCCTTTGGACTGATTAATATAATACCTTACTGAAAATCTATTTAATAACAGTACATTTAAAACCAAGACAGGTGGCAATTTTCTGTAATCAGTGCAACTCTACTTAAAGCTAAGTCAGTCAATATGATCTTTTAGAGCTACCTTTCCAAAGACATTTGCAGATTTAGTGATCTTTGGGTATTTGGCACTTTGGTCCCTACCTATCTTTCATTTTAGGATTTTAGTTTTCAGGGTCAATGTTTTAAATTTTCTATGATATCGTTACGAAGCCTGCAAATCATTCATTCATCTATGCTTGAGTACTCTAAGGGAGTTAACTTGATCTTCCATTTAATACTTAATTATAAGTGGAATCTTTTACTCTCACATAGTGTTTAGACCTTGTGCCACTAAATAAATGTTATTTGTAAAACAATTATTTATTTTTTAACACTTCTAAATCAACCATGATTGAAAGAAACCCAGACCTTTCCCTGGTGTTTTAATTGGAAAATCTCTAAAATCCTTAAACATCTAATACCACCCACACTTGGGGCCACTGTGTTGTTATCACTTTTTTTTTTTTAGATTTCATTTATTTGACAGAGAGAGAGAGAGAGAATGCATGCGCACAAGCTGGGGAAGCAGCAGGCAGAGGGAGAGGGGGAGGGAGAAGCAGGCTCCCTGCTGAGCAAGGAGCCCAACCTGACATCTACAAGGGGCTCTATCCCAGGACCTGGGATCCTGAGCTGACCTGAAGACAGACACTTAACTTACTGAGCCAGCCAGGCGCTCCATGTTGTTATGACTCTTAGCATAGGCAAAACAATATCCAGTTTATTATCAATAACTAGCAAAAATTCTATGCCCTGTGCAAATCTTTTTATAAGAGATTACATTTTCCTTAATGGGTGCTCACTTTGGCAGCACATACACATTTTCCTTAATGGAAGATAGATATTTTTGTAGGTCAAAAGCTTTTTGATATAAGCAAGTTCAAATATTTCAACCTACTACATACACACATACAAACACACATATTTATATGTACAGTCACATATGTACTATATATTTATAATACAAAATCACCCTACTTATGTACGGTATTGAGAACACAATGCTGAGTGGTCTGTATACACTGGCTTTAATCATTTGCCTCCATAAATATTCTGCTCTTCTTTTAGAATTGAGGAAATGGACTTAGAACATGTATATTTCTTGACCTAACTCACATAGGTAGGAAGAATCAGAAAGAAGATCCAAACTCAGGTTGACAGAAGACAAAGCCTGTGGCTTTCCACATCACCATACTTCTCTGCATGGTAACCATTCAACACCTCCTCCCTATTATTTGATTTTTCATGCTATTCATCCACACTTCGGGGATGGCTTCTAGAAAAACTAAGAAAAACTCTCTATTGTAAATACAATAGAAGAGTGACAGTATATATCTTTGCGCCATTATTTTAATAATTTTAGCCTCTCAATATGGACGATTTCAATCTTTTCAAGGGAGTATTTTCAATGTAAACTATAGCCTGAGCAGATGGAAAAGATGGAACATCCAAGAACCAATCAATTATACGAGCATCAGCTCAGCACATTAATGCCTCACCTTGCCCTTATTAATAAGAATGGATCATTTTCCCAACAGTCTTTTTCTCCATACCCACACCAGTGAAAAACCTATTCTTAGCAAAAATAAATACAGTGACTTCTTAAATAATTTTTATTTAACAATTCTATGATCTAACATTTCAGTTCGTTGAAGAGAAAAACACATAAAGAAAGAAAACACACATGCGCGCACACACACACACACACACACACACACACACACACACCATGATTATGAAACACCTGAGTACTCTACATAGGTCCAAGTAGTATAATGCTCGTGGATCCCACTTACTGAAAATGTGCATGCTGTTTGACCTGGAGAATGAACATTGTCTGTGGAAGGTTGACATAAGGGAGTGGAAGCTATTTATCCACTGCCACTTAATAATGGTGCCAGCGGACTTGGGCATGATATTGTACCTGTATCTACTTTTTCTTCTTTTCCCTGAAAGCCATACTATGAAACAACTGGAGTCAATGCTCAGGGAATTACAATCCTCAGAAAACTGTCAAAGTTGTTTTAATGGTTAAGAAGAAATTTGCTGACAATTTTGCAAATCATTATTTTAATTTCAGGAAGTACCAATGCTAAGATTAAACTGTAAGTTTTACTTGGTAAGCGCTGTTGGATGGATGCACTTCCTAGACATGTTAAACTTTTTAAATAATAGAAATAATATTTTAATTTTATTATGTTTAAATCATCTTATTGCTTTAATAAAAAATATATTTTAAATCAAAATTTTTTTAACTTATTGGTGTTCTATAACAAAACAGAAAGTGTGTTATAAATTCAAGCAGAAAGAGTTTTAACAGGGAATTGGTTAAAAAGGTGTTTAAAAGCTTTAAAAAACTGTGGAAAGAAGAAAAGAAAGGGGGCCTAGAGTAGCAATCGTAAAATAGGACTGGTTACATAAAGACCAGGAAACTTCTACTGCTCCTGGACCAGAAGCCAGGTCTGCTGCTGGTCTGCTAAAGTTAACAGGATCTTCACTGCCTTGTGACTTCTGAAACCCAAGGTGGCCTCAGAGCAGGAATCTCGGAGTCTGCATTCCCCCTGAGTGTGCTCAGATAATCTTGGACCTCACTGATGCCTACAAATACACCCAGTTGTTCTTAACTCACTGTCTGCTTCTGTAGGAGGCTCCACCAGGAAAAGAAACAAACAAAAAGTTATCCTTTATCTTCCATGTTCCAATCTCTTGGCAGTGACTCCAATTGGCAGTGCCTACTGGGAGGCTAGGTAAAGAAGCATGGAGAAGGCAGCTTTGAGGAGAAACATGAAGCAGAGAGGAAAAAGAAAGGACTCAGCACAAATTATTTTATTTTGTCTTATAATTCTATTTTATCCTTACCATTGATTCATTGAGATGATATCCACAAAGTGCCTTTGGCAGTGTTTTGCCCATTATAGAGACATAGGAGAAATGTCAGTACCATAGGTGAAGGTCTTTCTAAAATTAATTTATACTTCTTGCCTTCTAAAACAAAAGAGATGAAATATAATTTAACTTTTTCTTGATGACTCAAGGTTAACTTTGGAATATCCATGCTTACACTGGGACCATTGCCTTCAATGACTTTGAAATGCAGCATGATTCCTGCCCCAATGTTAATCATTCCACAGGGCTATTATTTTAAGGTCTGTGTTACTTGATTTTCTTTCTCTGTGCCTTACTGACAATCAGTCAATGATAATTTTGAACACTTTTCAGTGTACATCCATTTAACAATATCCCTACTGCTCCTAATTTTTTTTAAAGTTTATTACAATGGCTTGTTATGTGCCAGGTATCACGTTAACCAAATTTTCTAAAGTCAAATTTTATATGAGGAAACCTAAATGAATCTGTGAAGAGGGTTTCCCCATGAATAAGTGCACCTGTTCAGAGACCATTTTTGTCTATTCCATCTTCTCCGTTTTCCAGAGTATGGTTGTTTGCTAAGTACCCTCCAGGTAGTTGAGATGTTAATGTAATATTGGCCAGCTAGCAACAACAAGCTAATTTGTGAATGGCCTGAGGTGTATTCTGAATGATTCATCTCATAAAAAAAATTCCATAACTGAGGGAAATAAATCCTTTCTCTTTATGAACATAATCATGGCCTCTTTTGCAAATTTACAAAACTCTATTGTGCTTTGTGGATTACAGAAAGGAGCTTGTGGAATCAAGGAATCATGCAAATATTTTATGCTTTGTGTCTAGATGTTATATTAAATGTATGTGTATGAGTCTACATATGTGTATGTAAGTATACAAGATGTAAGTATACATCTATGTAACATATATACACACACATATGTCCTATATCATATATTTTGCATGCTGATAGGGATATAGGGAGTATCAGAAACTGAGCAAAAGAAAATAGATAGAAAATATTTTTAATGACCCTAAGTATAATAATATCATCAAGGAGAATTTGACACATCCTTCTATTGCCTTACAGTAGGACATTATGACCTAGTACAATTAATTGTCCACAATCCAGAATAACATATATTACTTTTATTTCTTGCTTCCATAATTCTTTCAGTCTTACATTTTGATCTTCTTAGATTTGTGATCTTATTCTTCATACTGAAAATAATTAGCTCCTATCCATAATGATTGAACTTAAGCTTTACAAACACCTCAAAGTTGCCTTTATCATGCTCTTATCTCTGAGTGGTAGAGGTAGCTAAAAGGGCATTCTCATACACATACAGCACAGAGGCAAAGTAATATAGACCAGAATAACATAGCTAATTAGTGACACAGCTCAGAGAAAGACCAAATCTCTGGGAATCCATACATTTGAAATTCTCTGGAATTTTATAACTGGAAGAAGCATAGAAAATAATTTGTATAATAATGAGAGTGAATTAGTTTTCTATTGCTGCTGTAAAAAACTGCCACATTGTCGCTGAAAACAAAACAAATTTATTTCCTTACACTGCAGTAGATTAAAAAGTCTGACATGGGCCTCACTTGATCAAAATCAAGGCGGTCTGCTGGACTAGTTCCTCTGGAAGTTCTAGGGAAAAATCTGTTTGCTTGCCTTTTTCGATGTCTCTTGGCTTCCCTTTTTCCTTTACTCATAGGCCCATTGTTGAGTCCTCAAGTTGAGTCCTCATTGTTGAGGCCCAATTTGAGTCCTTATTTAGTATTATTCTGATCTTTGTTATATTTTCCCCAACTCTGACTTCTTTCTCTCTTCTGTTTTTGAGATCCTTATGATCACATTGGGTCTACCTGGATAATCTAGAATAATCTCCCTGCAATAAGGTCAGCTGAGTGAAAAACTCAATTCCATCTGCAATCTCAATTCCTCTTTGCCTTTTACCTGACATATTCACAGGCTCTTTAGATTGGAACATGGACATTTTGGGGAGGCCATTATTCTGCCTGCCATAATCAATAAAGGTAATAATACATATAAATGTTCCCATAGTTTCATTTATTTTGATAGGGAAAAACCTTATCAAAAAGGACATAGTTGTTTCATTTTATAGGAGAGGAAATAATATCCTAGGGCTTTTAGCTTTTATTGGTACATATTTTTGAGGAATTATAAGTATAAAACCTTAGAATTATTTAATATTTTTATTCCATAAAAGATAATTAATTAAAATTAAAAAGAAACTAGTATTTTCTTTAGGGGAAACCATAAAATGCCTAATGTATAGGTTTAAAAGCTTCAGTTTTGTGCAAAAGAGAAAGATCAAAGGATACTAAAGATTTTAGATCCATTAAAAAGGTATTAGTGAATATTACCTTAAAATGACTTTTTGGGCATATTAAAAAAAAGGAAATTTTCTAGTCAAAATTCAAGACCCTGTCTGTTAATTATTTTTCAATTTAAAAGAAAATCTCTGAAACCTAAATGTGGTTGAATAAGATAGTTCTAAATGAATGAATGAATTACTTGCATCTATAAACTATGTCCCCAGACCTCCTTTAACATTACTTAACCTCTTCAAGTCTCAGTTTCACATCAATAAAGTAAATGAATATTTTTTACTTTGCAAGGTGATTGCTAAATGAGATAAGATGGGGAAATAATCTGGGACCCAACAAGTGCTTAATAAACTGTAGCACATGCTAATATTTATTATCACTTGTATTATTCCCATTTACACAGGATCTAATGTTGAATTATCTCACAAATAAAGACAAGGAGGGACACGACATAACAGTCCTCAATTTTCAGCTCAAACTATGTATAGTATATTTATATTTAAATTTTTAAAATATTTTTTGTATTTGCAATTCATTTTCTTCCCTACATATGAGTGGAACAAAATAAGAAAAACAATTCGCTACAAGAATTCTCTCCAAAACTGAATGGCTTTAGTATTTTGAGATATGGATTTTAAAAAATCAATTATTATTTAATGAATTATATGAAGAAACAATTATGACTCACAAGAGGATCCAACCCTTCAACTCCATGCTATATTGGCTTATAAACAATTTCTTCTCTTGCAAAGATCAGTAAATCTTCATTCAATGGGTCAAATTGTAAAAGCATTTTAGAGTTCGTGGTCTACAGGATTTGGAGATGATGATACCCACAGCCTTACTCTACAGAGTTGACAGTGTCAGGGAACCAGACCAGTGCCATCCAGTTGGGTGGGCTTACAGACCTCAGGCTCACCACAGAAGTACTGAAATCAAATTAAATTTTAAAAGTTTGCAATGACTAGCTGTAATTACCAGACAAAATCTGACCGAGAGTCATGTGCTCTGGCGATATTGTAGTTCTGATAGTATTTTAATGCAATAAATTCTATTTATAAAATTATTATAAATTTTTGTTTTCCATTTGACTTAGACTCAGAAGAGATGTGAAGATAACTTTTTAAAGAATGGATATTTATATGCATTTTTCTTTAAATATTTTATAATAATTTTTGTAATTATCAAGAACCTGTTATTTCTCCCCTATTAGGAGTGGTGTTGATAAAATAATTATGTAAAAGTGTGATGATCTTTGTATGTTAGAACAGAGCACTGCAGCTTAATATTTAGGTGTAGTTGGTTTTGTTAAAGAAATAAAGATTTAATGTGGCTTTAAAGATAAATCCATAAAAATGAAAAGGATAGATTGTTACTAGTTTGTCATGTGCTTTTATCTAATTTCATTGAATTTTTTTCCTTTTAACTGTGTAATGAAACTTTATGTGGATTGTGAATTGATTTTCTCTCATTAAATTAAAGCAAAAACTTCCTGATTTAATGTAGAATTCTTAGCTAAGAGCAATCATATATGAGGATCAATTCTATGCTTTATATACATACACTACTATTAACTGTAGTATTTATTTCTTCCAGATTCCACTTAAAATTACCTACTGTTTAAGGTCAACTACACAGTTTCCCTAATTCAGTAATTAAAACAATCAGTCTTGTGATAAGTTTAAATTGATGAGAAATTCTAGATTAAAGTTATAGACATTCCCAAAATTTAGAAGTCACATACACACATATACAGACAAGCACACAAGTATTTGTGTATATTTACTAGTCTATACAACCTTCAAGAATTTTAAAATATAAAGTGATAATAATAAATATACTTAACATTAAAGCCATGGATTATTTTAAGGACTCAAGGAGATGGGTTTTACACAATAACATGGTTCCATGAAGAGAACATCTGTGTAATGAAGGTGAAAATAAATGGTAGCAATAATGACCTGCAGGCACCGTTAGCCATATTGACTCACCATCGAGTATTGTTCCTTGCTTTAACAGTGTGATTATCACCTTTACACCATGGATATTGATACGACCTGCCCTTAAAGTGGCCTGGGGAAATCCTAGTCTCTGATATTATGTAATCGAGCTACACCAGGCCAATGTGTCCCTAAATGATTTACCCCATATTTTCCACTTATTCCTCAAAACAGCAAGGTTATTCCTAAATAACAAGTTACTTCCACCAATATTTAGAAGAAACAGCAAACTTCATAGAACTCTAAGAATAAGAATGATAAAATCAATGCATTAAGAATAAGATGAATTATGGATCATACCTGGTGACTTGCACTACTTTACCCAATATCACAAAGCTAATAAATGGAAGAGAAGAATTGAAGTCCGGGTCTATATCCACAACTAGCTCTGTGGTGGTGATTGTTAAAACACATTGATTGTGTTTCCATTTTGCCAGGAACCATTTTAAGCTCTGTACATTACATAAAAGCATGTCACCATCAAAAGACCACTTGGTAGTAATTCTATTATTATTCCTATTTCACGTTGAAGAAACTGAAGTGGAAAAAGGTTAAATAAACATCTAGCCCAAGATCACCCAAATATTAAGTGACAAAAGTAGAACTGGAGCTAAATTTAGCTCCAAAGGCCATGGTTTTAATTGTACCTACGTTCTCTGGTAGATATGTCTGCCTAAACCTATTTCCATATCTTCATTATGCATTAGGGCTGTTGTCTGCTTGTTAGCAATTCTGTTCTTCAATTTAAAAGAAAAATGCAAAGTTGTAAATATTTACTGAGCATCAGAGTGTCAAATAGAGAGTTCTGTGAAGTATAGGGAGAGGGCCAGCACATTGCTTTGCTTCACAGTCTCTGCTTAGTAATTATTTGTTAATTGATTAGGGAGCATGCTACTCAATGGACTGACTGCAAAAACACCCGCACAAGCTCAAAGAAAGGTAAAGATATGCTGCCGAGCACATTGAACAAAGGCAGAAAATGGAGAAACAAGTTCAGATTATGCTTCTTGAAATACAGCAAAGACCACTGGATGCATTTTGCAATTTATTCACCAGTCCAGACTCATTAAGCCTTGACTTTTTCAGGAATATTATCTAAAATGTACATTGGCATCATGTACTATAGATGAGCCCATTATAGCGTTATGCTACCACTTATATTGCGTACAAACTTTGGATGAAAAAGATATAAATGCATTACAAACATACTCTCAAATTAGGAATGTGAGCCCAATTTTATCAGGTTCTGACAGGTTAATATGCTGAAAATAGTGGGGTACGTTTTCAAAGCAGCGTGCTATAATTTAACCATGCAGCTCATGTTTATTTAATGGTAGTTGCACAATGAAATCACTACAAAACACTTTGAGCACTTACCCAACTGTGTCTACCAAAGAAAAACAATATAATTGAACTAAAAAAGGAAAATAATTGCTTAACCTTAGCCAAAGGATGTTGTCTAGTTTTGCTTAATTTCAACAGTTCTATGCTTTAGTAAAATATCAAAAATAGGAACAACCATAAAAAGATTTATATATATATATATATATATTTTATAAATACTATATATTTCATGTATCATGATCCAAAAATGTACTGCATCTTTGGACATTCAGTAAGCAATACTGATTTAATAATCAATCTTTGTTCTTTAACAGTCAAAAATTCTAATTAGTCACAGCTGTATTAATTACAGTGTCAAAAATCCTGTGGCATCTTGTTTCATTTATTCTTCTTCACAAACCATAAGTGACTCTTAATCTCACAAAACAAACTGAGGGTTGCTGGGGGGAGGGGGTTTGGGAGAGGGGGGTTGGATTATGGACATTGGGGAGGGTATGTGCTTTGGTGAGTGCTGTGAAGTGTGTAAACCTGGTGATTCACAGACCTGTACCCCTGGGGATAAAAATATATGTATATAAAAAATAAAAAATTAAAAAAAAAAATCCTGTGGCACAAAATTGGGAGATTTTTACTTGATTAGATGGCCTCTTTTCTCAAAAGCTACTAACATCATATCACAGACAAAGTATGTTAATTTCACATTGGGTTTTAAAAATGGGTAGGACCACATCTCTAAATTAATGATTCATAAAATCATTTGCAGCTATTAGCCTGTAAGGATAAGTGCTAGTAGTTCTTTTCTTTCACTGCTTGGTGTGATACCATCAATTTAAAGTCTATCTCATATGGGAGATTTATATACATCACATAATTCATCGAGGCCTGTCAAGTCTTTAAAATTTGCATTGCCAAGTGCAATTACAAGTGTCACAATATGCAATAATATTCAGGCAAGAATTCTCTGAAACCCCTTTTAACTACCTGAGACCAATTATGGATTCTTTAAAAATCAGTATTTACCATAGTAGAAAGAGTTCCATTTTACTATACAACTTATGTGTAGTCGCTTTCAAAAGATATGTGCACATGGCCATACCCAGGCCAAGCAGAACGAAAAAAAAAAAAAAAAAAAAAAAGAGAGAGAGAGAGAGTGAGATGCTGTGGGCAGCAGGGAACAGATGTTCTTCCAGCCACTCTTTGTCAGGAGGCAATACAATCTCTGTCTGAATTTTATCTTGACACATAGAAAAATGATCACAGCTTTGTACTCTCATTGCACTCTCTAATGAGGATGTGAACATGCTTACAGATTTTAATTCACAAGTCCTTACAACACCTTTCTTTTGAAAGGAAGTGATAAACATCTTTTAGTTAGGAAAAATTCAGTTGATTATAGAGCTTACCAAAGGCTACCGTGCATATTTATGGCAATAAAAATACAAATGGGCTTTATCACTCCCTCTATGTGCATCTAACATGTCATTAGTACTAGACATGTACTTGTACTTCTAGTCCAAGACTTAGTACTTGGACACTGGACAGTACAAATCAGTGTGATTCTCCACAAATTTCTTGAACACTTACAAGGCCCCCTACAAAGTGTGACTATAAATTGTTTAATGCAACATATCCAGTACCAATTGCATAATAATTATTAATATACATTCTAACCCTATGCTCCTAGAAGGCAGATAAAAGTGTACATGGTGATGCAAGAATCATGTAATTTAGAAGAAAAACAATTGGGAAAAAATAAAACAAATGAATCAACATGATAGGTTGCCAGAAATGCAGCTAACTGGTAATGAACATAGCTAGTAATCCCTGCTGTACCTCAAAATAACAACATATGTGGGGAACAAGTTATTAATACTTTTCTGTGTCTCAGTTTGCTTAGACTTTAAACATATTAGTATCACCAAATTTGAGAAGCAATATAATGAATTACTAGGTTATGGCCTTTGGTGAGTTATCTGGCCCACCAAACCTCAGTTTCCTATCTATGGTGGGAAATGGGGATGGTAATAACTATACCCACATTATCCGACTCCTAGGAGAACTAACTGAGTTATTTCATACACAAAGGAGCTGGTGCCTAGAAATCTACCTGTACAATTATCACTATCATAATTATCTGTGTGCTCCATGAAACACAGTTTGTTGAAGATGTTTTGCCATATAAATAAATACATTTATTTCCTTTTTCAGCTTTACTGGGGTATAACTAGATATTTAAAGTGTCCATCATGATGATTTTATATATAGAAATACAGAGAGATAATAGAGAAATATCATGCATTATAGAAAGATGTCCCCCCTTCTAGTTCTATAACCTCACATATTTATCTTTTTTGTTTATTTAATGAGAATATTTAAGTTCCACTCTTTTAAGATACAATAAATAGTTCTATGTTCAAAAAAACTTTGAATATGACATTTTAAAATAAAATATTTTCCCCCTCAGAACTTGGGTCCAAGAGCTTCTAATAAGCTAAATTGCACTATAAATCCCCAAGGGGAAAATACAGCAATGTAGTGTTATCTCAGAATTATCTGACCACAGAATCCTCATTTCAGAAAACACTGTGTAGGAAGAAACTTATGCCAAAGACATTCTGGGAAATATTGAAAACAATGATCTCTGCGTTTTCTGATATTAAGATCTCAAGTGTTTCATATGAAACACCTGTCAAAACGCTGTTTCTTTTCTCCATTCTGGAATAAATAACAATGAAACCAGGGTTCATGTCTTCAGGACAGTTGCAATATGGACCCAGCCTCCACCTGCGATTTCCCTGCATCAATTTCCCAAGAGGCATTGCGGGTTTGGGAGGGCAGGTTTATTTCAAGTTTGTGTCTTCATTTTCTGGAGCTTGGATTCCTCCAGAGGAACTGGAACCCTCGCAACCTTGGAGTACTCAAATATAGACCTTGAATTAAGATTGAGGGTCACTTTGCCAAATAGTCTCTTCAGCCATGATTCCTCTGTGGCACGTAACGATAATCTGATCAGTTGTTAGAGAAACCAACAGTCTTTTTGTCCCCTTTACCTTTTCTTAATTGCTTAAAATACGCCCCAATGAAACAAATGTCTAGAATTATTTAGAGCTGATTATGTTTTCGCCATACACACTTATTAGAATATTATTGACTCTATTCCCTATGCTATACGTGACTTATTTATTTTAAAACTGGAAGTTTGCAACTCTTAATCTCCTTCACCTATTTTGCCCATTCCCTATGCCCCCTCCCCTCTGGCAACCACCGGTTTCTTCTCTGTATCTCAGAGTGTTTTTTTATTTGTTCATTTGTTGTTTTTTAGATTCTACCTATAAGTGAAATTATATGGTCTTTCCTTTTTCCTGTCTGGCATGTTTTACTCAGCATAATACCCTCTAGGTTTGTCCATCTTGTTGCAAATGGCAAGATTTCATTTTTCTATGACCGTGTAACATTCAATTTTACATATATATATATATATATATATATATATTCTACACACACACACACACACACAAACATACACACACACCATATCTTCTTTATCCATTCATTCATCAATGGACCCTGGGTTGATTCCATATCTTGATTATCATAAATAATGTTGCAATAAACATAGGGTGCATATATCTTTATGAACTGGTGTTTTTGTCTTCTTCGAGTAAATACCCAGTAGTGGAATTACTGGATCATATGATATTTGTATTTTTTTTTAAATTTTTGTGTTATGTTAGTCACCATACAGAACATCATTAGTTTTTGATATAGTGTTCCACGGTTCATTGTTTGCAGATAACACTCAGAGTTCCATGAACACGTGCTCTCCTTCATACCCATCACCGGGCCAAGCCATCCCTTTGCCTCCTTCCCCCTTAAAACCCTCAGTTTGTTTCTCCGGAGTCCATAGTCTCTCATGGTTCATCTCCCCCTCCAATTTCCCCCACTTCATTTTTCCCTTCCTTCTCCTAATGTCCTCCATGCTATTCCTTATGCTCCACAAGTAAGCGAATTTTTAAGTTCTTAAGAAAATTCCATACTCTTTTCCATAGCAGCTGCACCAATTTACATTGCCAGCAACGGTACAGCAAGGGTCCCTTTTCTTTATATCCTCACAAACACTGTTATTTCTTTTCTTTTCTTTTTTTAATAGTAACCCTTCTGGCTGGTGTGAGGTGATATCTCATTGCAATCTTGATTCCCATTCTTCTGATAGTGAGTGGCATAGAACATCATTTCATGTGTCTTTTGGCCGTATGCATGTCTATTTGGAAAAATGTCTATTCAGGACCTCTGATCATTTTTTAATTGGATGGGGTTTGTTTTGGATTTTGTTGTTTTTTTTGTTTTGTTTTGATGTTGAATTCTTTATATATTTTGGATACTAACTCTTTATTAATTAGTTGATTACTTTATAATACAGTCATAAGATTCACAAATTCCTTGTTCAAACTCTTTGCCACAGCAACAAACCCTGCCAGTGCTTTAAACAGCAATACCTTAAGTTGGTTCATTTTCTTTTTTCCAAATGATAATTTGAATTTTTATCTTTATATTTACTTCACAAAATAAGTAAGTCGGTAGCCATTGCAATACAGCCTCTCTAATATTTTAGATTTTATCCTGCCTTCTTGTGTTCACTATTTTATATTTGCAGTGAGTTTTCCAATTCTGGTTCATATGTACAAGAGACTGCAGTCAGTGTATAACTATCTTATGTATGTATTATGTTATGTAGGTATTAAAAAATGAGAAAACTGAAGGTGTGAAGACTGATCAGAGCTTCCTCAGTGCCAGGATACAGCAGCTTAAAATCATTTAAATCTTTCCAGTAATACTATGTGGAAGGCGTTATTTTTATGGTCATTTACAAAAAAGTGATTCGAATATAAAAATTAAGTTAGACGTCTACATGCATACAGCTAACAAGTTCTGGGATGCGAATGTGAGTTCCAGTCATGGGCTTCCAAATGCCACATATGTATCGATGCTGCATCTGCCTTATTCCTTATAGTTCTAACCAAAAACTCAACAACCTCAAGGTGATCAGTCAATCATTTACTTGCAAAATATAATGATAAAACAGAAAGTTTTTAAGTAGATATTTGGTCCAATTTTTTTAAATTCTTATCTGACACCCCTGCAGAGTTTAAGTGGAGTCATAATCTAAGATCACTGATCAAAAATTGTATTATTAAACACCTATACTACCACTGCAATATGGGAGAAATTGTTCAAGAGATGACAAGCTGAAATATGAGAAACTGTTAGAACTTTTATTTTAAAATTATTTATTTAGAATTATTTAGAATTTAGGTATAAGATACTCTAATATCTAATTAGATATTTAGATATTAGATATTCTAATTAGATATTAGATATTCTAATAATTTAGAATCATTTATTTATTTAGAATTATTTAAAAATAATTTTATATTTTTTAACATTCATATTTTCCTGGTTTTATAAACCACATAATATATCAGTACAGAATGTACTTATATTATTTAGAAATGAATATACCTACACTGAGATGCAAGTTCATAATTATTACTACTTTAATGATGATACACAATAAAAATTGTTTTCCTATGTTGAACTGGTCTAAAAGGAATGGCATTTTTATTATAAGAAAATTCCACTCCAATTACTTGAGAATATTAGCATGTTACAGCATCTATTTAACATTTATTGAGAGTCTACAATCTATCAGGTTTTGTTCTTTTTATTTATTTATTTATTTATTTATTTATTTGACAGACAGAGATCACAAGTAGGCAGAAAGGCAGGCAGACAAGGGGGGGAGTGGGGAGAGGCAGAGTCCCTGATGAGCAGAGAGCCAGATGCAGGGCTGGATTGTAAGACCCCGAGATCATGACCTGAACCGAAGGCAGCAGCTTAACCCACTAAACCACCCAGGTGCCCCTCAGGTATTGTTCTAAGCATAGGGATACATTAGTGAACAAAACAGTTGCTTTGAAGAACTTTAATTGAGGGAAGATAGACCACAGACAACGAACATAATAAGTGAATCAATTATATAGCATGTGATGTGTGCTGTAGAAAAAATAGTACGGAAGGAGAAGGAAGGCTAGAGTCAAGTTCCAATAGTAAATATGAAATAATCATCTTTTATATACCATATAATTGTGAAGAAAGAAACAAAATACAGATGTAGGAATTTCAAGGACAGAAAATCAAGGGCAAAAAGTCATGCTAGCCAGAATTGTAAGATGTGCCACAATGATCCATGTTTCTGTATAATCTTCCCTTGAATGTGGACAGGACCTGTAATTTACTCTAACCAACAGAATATGGTAAACGGGAAGGGATTTTGCACATGTAATTAAAGCTCCTAATCAGTTAACTTTAAGCTAATGTTAATCAAAAAGGGTACAATCCTAGGTGGACCACGCATGATCAAGTGAGTCTCTCAAGGTGTTTGAGTGAAAGATTTGAAGCGCAGAGAATAAATCTCTATTGTTGATTCTGAGGAATGTTAGAGTAGAGGAGAAGGTAGATGTGGAATGACAGAGGAGAAAACACACACATATATATACACACACTATCTAGTGTTTAGTGAAGATGACTAGGCTCTAGGATTCACTATTAGCTGCAGAAGGACACAATGCTATAAAAGGAATTGGCACAATTGTGTTTTCAAATAACATGGGAAGCTAACAATAAGCCATTCATGGATAACTGACTAGCAACAGTTTTATATTAATCTGGGCCTTTTCAGGGTGGAGAAAACTGGGTTATTAAGTAGCAGACAATTTTCTCTTAAACCCTACAGACTATGCCTATTACCCGTTGAAACTTTCAAGTTACTCTCCTTTTATTGGCAGTATACTTAATATATAAATGAAGCAACTGGCTCCCTGCCTGCCTGGTTTTATATTATTTATTTTTTATATATTATTTAATGTAGGCCAAGTTACTTTGAGCAAGAAGTCACTACTAATTATTTTATTCATATAGTGATAAAAGAAAGAAAGCCATGACTAAATGTGAATCCCAGCATTATTAATTAAGTTAGGATGAGTGTAATGCTGTAATTCCTTTGTTTTTTTCATAAATAATTTATTAAAAATAATTTATTAAATTTGCACTCGTTTCAACATAGGAAGCCTAATTTATTCTATAGTTATACATCTTTCTCAGTCTGCTGTAAGCACTTACTTGACAAAATACATCCCAAATTCAAATCACTAAAGCAGAAATGACACTTTTAGAAAGAACTATCTGTCTCTCTCTCTCTCTTTCTTTTTTCCTCTTCTCTTTCTTTTTTCTTTCCAAGAAAATAATGTGTATTGCAATAAATAAGAGTTTGCTCAATTAAATGAACAGGAAAAACAGGAACAAAGAAATATCTAAAATTGGCATTGCTGACATTACCTTCTGAAAGTTGGGGAGAAATTTTCATTGTAAAAAGTGTTTGAAGTAATTTTGTTCATTTCCCTTCCTTTCTGCCCCCCTTTCTAACTACTTCTATCAACAATTTAAAAAAAAAAAATTGAGGACATCAGTAAAAAGTACCGCCGTTAGAAAAAAGGATACACTGTCTTCAATCCTTCCCTCTTATAAATTTCTAGTTGCACATAAATGAAGATTACTTGCATTCTTGCAATGTCATTTGTAATCTAATAAAGTTTTTCAATTAACAATTAATTTTTGTACTAATTAAAAATATGCAATAGAAGGGTTAGTCCAAACATTTTGGACAGCAACATCTATCCATTCAATCTTTACAGAAATATGTAAAAAGCAGTCTGTCATACTCTGGCAAGCTAATGATTGGCTTCTGGTATATTAGGCTGTTATGAAGCTAATAGCATACTAAAAATCTTCCCTTCATGTATAAATTAATTGCATTCATATGTAATTCACATTGCTGTGGCTTACTTTGCATTTCGATGTCTTTAAAAGTTTATGTGGAACTTCTCGCACCTTCTCCTTTTACGCATTCACAGCTTTGATTATCCATTCTGTAACCTGAATAAAGTGGAAGGCTGGAGTTCTGGCAGCCAACTGCCATCAACTTGGAGTAATTTGGCAGAAAGCTAAAACGTTTAGTTAAATTATGGTTTCTATAATTGCCTGAAAGACTTTAAAGAGAGTTACATTTTTTTTTAATTTCCTGTTTAAAAACATAGAAAGACTAGGCCCTTTGTTGTGTACTGGTATGCTTTTCAAGGAAGACTGCTGGTCTTCCTGCAGTGCTGATGTGTCTGATTGAGTTCTAAAGTTGAAAACATGGGACTTTAGACTACCTCTAATGTATTTTCTCTTTTCAATACAAGTGAAGGTAGCGAATCACTTTACAAAGTGTTTCCAAAATTTGTTTCAAAATATATTTATAAAAATATTTACAATTGGAATCTAACAACCTGAATTTTCTGGATTTTTCAGTAATTAATTTATCCTTGTCAAAAGATAAGAAAAATGACTTAGACCATCTCTACAAGACAACATATTTGCCTTTAGAATTGACTTTTCTGTCTCTAATAAAAATAGTAATATCTTAACTCAAGAAATCAGGTCCTAAATAATTACAATCAGGTCTTTTAAACTTGGGTGATTTTAAATTTAGGATAAAATTTATGGAATCTTCTTTCCTTTGGGTTTTAAAACATCTAATTAGGTATCTGTTCATCTTATAATTAGAAGCAAAATGCCATACCTTTCTTGTAAGAAAGTTTCTTTTGGTAGGGATCAAATCATTAGCAATATGACTTAAAAGCATATTGTGCTTTTTTGTTAAAATTTAGTGTCAAAGTTCTAGATGTGCCCAATTGATGATAAAATAACAAGGATTTTATGTTAATAAGTATTTGTAAAGATACATGGATCTTGATAGAAGAAGAGCTTGCACGTATAGCCATTAATATTTGCCAAACAAAAGTACAAATAGTGTACATTCAGCACAAAATCCAAGCTGTCCCAAAGTGAACTTTACCTATCAACTCTTAATGCCAGCCAGAAGAGAAACATACCTTTTATTTTCTCTGCCTCTAATGACTGACACCCAAAATTTGGCCTGTTTACTTTCATGAAGGGAAGGGTCCCAGATAGGGCTAGAAAAAGATAAAATTGTCTTTAACTCCCAACTCTTTTTTTTCATAATCCATCCTGAAAAGCAATATTGGCACCTTACTCTTCATTAAACATCCAGTATGAGTCTGTTGAGAGTCAGAAAAATGTCATAGTTTTGCTATCAAACAGACAATGGTATGATTCCCACCGTTACACCTTACTGGCTCTGTAAACGTAATTAAGTTATTTAACCTCACTCAGCCTGATTTCTACTTCAAATCTATAAATCAGAATAATGATCCCTATGTCAGTGGGCTGCGGGGATAAAAAAAATAAAACGGTATCTGTATAAATCTAGATGTCTAAACCCTAGTAGGGTCACCATACAGTTTGCCCACAATTCATGAGGTCATTTTCCTTTATGGGCCAGTTGAATATACTGTAGCTTTCTATCTTTCTATATCACTGCAAGAAATCCTAAAAGGAAACAGAGAAGGATTCTTTCATGACTAGGGCGTTAATGCCACTGGTAAGGACTCCTTGTTAGGCTACTCAAATAAGGAGTGGCATAAACTTGACTTTATACTTGGAGCCCTGTATCACAACTGAACCAAGATCCTATGTCTGCTATAGTTTGATGCCCTGTGTTCTCCCACCGACATGTAGGGCCCTGGTGACATAGTCTGTCAGCTTTGTCTCATAGCCCTGACCTCTCCTTCTCACTGAATAGCATGGATTAGATTCAAATGTATTGTAGATCTGAATGTACTCTCATATTGGATCCTCTACTGATTTCTCTGGACGCATCGGTCAAGGTGCCGAATCTAGCACATTCTGGAAGCTGTTATATTTAGATGTAGTGAAACTGTTTGAACTTTATTTCAGAGAGCCTTTTTCTCTTTCTGCCACCTGGCTTCTGTTACCTCTACTCTAAAACTCCAATTATTTGGAGTTTTATTTTTTTTTTATTTTTTTTTTTTAAAGATTTTATTTATTTATTTGACAGAGATCACAAGTAGGCAGAGAGGCAGACAGAGAGAGAGGAGGAAGCAGGCTCCCTTCCGAGCAGAGAGCCCGATGCGGGACTCGATCCCAGGACCCCGAGATCATGACCTGAGCCGAAGGCAGCGGCTTAACCCACTGAGCCACCCAGGCGCCCCTATTTGGAGTTTTAAATTAAACCTTAAATAATTGGAGTTTTAGACTTTCAGCGAACAACCTTTCCAAAGACGAATCAGAAATTGTTGCCACTACCTATTTCTGACCAAGTACGTGACTATCACTGTGAAGATTTTTCTCTCCCAATAGTGCTCTAAAGAATTGTTGGGAAGGGCAGGAAGTACAGAAGGTCTGTATCCTGTCTATTGGAATCTCAGGTTTTACTCAGAAGAGCCCTGTCTCACATTTTATATGTAAAGTTCCTGGAACACTGTAAGTATTTAATATATTACTTAATATATAATTTGTTTTCTTGTCCTCCGTGCACCAATGTATAAAACTCCACATACCATATCTGTCCATCTTACTTTCCATTGCAATTTAGCTGCCCCAAAACCAACTATTTGAAACTCTGTTAGGCTACTGAAGATCAGGGAAATAATGCATTAAGAAAAAAATTTCAGAAATGTTCAGGCAAGACATACTCCCATTCCTAAACACTAAATTTCTTTGGTTTGCAAGAATACTTGCTCAAAAAAAAGAATTTCAGAAATTGTTGTAGGCTATATTTTTTTAGATTTGTTTGCAAAAAAGACAGCCTCCTGTCTCTGACATCATGGCACAAAAGAAACTAGGTTATCTTACTAAAAATAAAGCCTCTGAATGAGAAGGTATCTCCGTGGCTGAAACATAGAAATAAGGACAAAGTAGATGACAAATCAAAATGGAAAGTAATATTTAGCTAGTATTTAGAGTTTTTTTTTCTTCCCCCCACACTTGTTGCCTATTGTTTTCACGAACAACAAAGAGATACCCTGTTTTACCCCTCTCTCGAACCCATGCTGACATTTACTTGATAACCTGAATTGGCTCCTGCCAGTCTCTGGGTATCATCTTGCACTGGTCCTACACATGCATCCCAATCTCCTGACACATGAACTCACATATAGTCTATTTTTCTCTACAAGACTGGAGGTCTTCATAATGTTTCATGTGTTACACTGAATCCTCTCACTTGCTTCTTTGGTTCCTCCCAAACTTCAAACCTAAAGGGTGTTCATAATGAAACTGAAAGCATATGGAAATAAGCCTAATGCTAATGTCAAAGGTATCTTCAGTCTGTAAAAACATTAAAATAATATTATCTATGATTTCAGACTTTATGGTGTAAGTCATTCATATGCATATAGATGTATGTGTTTATTCATGTGTATTATATATTCACATGCATATATTGTTTGTATACGTGTATATATACATCTGTACATATATAATGGTATATATAAATGTATTTTCAATATATGTAATTGTATATATATGTAAACATGTATATATGTGTGTATGTATATATAGATATATGTATGTGTATGTATATATGCAGATGTATATAATTGTATATTTAGAAAGGTGTGAGTATGTCTATGTGGGGGTGGCAGTGTGCGTCTGTGCCTATTCATAGAGCTAAATAGATACGATGCAATCTATACTACAGAGCATTTCCCAGGCTCTTGAACCAGTAGTTCTCAACTGGGGACAATTTTGCGTCCCAGAGGACATTCTGGCAATGTCAAGACATTAATGTTCATCACAAATGAGAGTGAGAGCGTGCTACTGGCATCTACTGGGTAGAGGTCAGGGATTCTTCTAAACTATTTATTAAATACAGGATGGCCTCACAGCAAAGAGTTATCTAGCCAAAATGTCAACCATGTAGAGCCTGGAAACTTTGCCTTACGGGCTTCTCTGCAAATAGCAGACACAGTCGAATACTTCAATGTCCCCTGCATCACCAAGGTTAGGTTAGTATGATAGTACACATTTGGTTGTAGGCGATATTCTCATGCAGTTGGTAATTACTTACATCAACTAACATAACTTCTCACAAGTTATATTCAGCCCAGCATCACCCAAGAATGACAGTAGTTGATTGCTTGGCATTAGGCACCAAGGACGTAAGCAGGAATAGAAGGCTACGTGGTTTTTCTTGATCCATAACTTAAGAGACCACCTCAGGGATAAAGATTAATCATCAGATGCAGTCATGCTGCTCTCTGCCTCGTGCATTGTGCTATCTTAATTATGACTCCTTTCTTTTGACAATAAGGTTAAAAATATTAAGCAAGTTCACTTGAGAACATATTTGCTCTTCGTTCTCGTGAGCATTTAACAATTACTTGATTGAAGATCTGAGCTGTAGGTAGCTATAATTTTGCAGACTCGTTATATTATTTCTGGCTTACTTAAGTGTTGACTCATTTTGTACTGTCTGAGAGCTGAAAAGAAATCGTTGGGGAAAGGCTAAAAATACCTTTGAGTTTTCTTTGTGTTGCTTCAATTTTATTTCTCTAATGTATGATCAAAATTGTATTCTATGCACATAAGGAATCTCAAAATCTTTCAAAGGGGGAAAACTCTAACTCTTTTCCCTTAGTGCTCTCAGACTTTGTGTCATTTGATAATATACATGAGTAGGTTTAATACTCAATCATTTCCCAAATCTAATTTGACTGTCGAATGTGGTTTAATTTACATCATGATACAATTTCTCAAACCAGAAAGCATAGTAGCCCTTTTTTTCTGAGGTTAATGGTGATCTAGCTTAAAGCCTAAAAGATAATTACAAGGAATGTGCTTCAGGTGACAAAGTAGTTTTGACAATCCCAGAGTACTGATAGCTTTTTAATTATACTTCTTTCCAGCATAGGAGACTGTATGCCTCCTGCTAAATAGTTTAAAGGCCTGCCGTTGTGCCTTTAAAATTAATATCCATTGTAATCAATATTTTTAAGCTACTGATACTCCAGGTTCCTGAAATCAACCCACTATTCTAAAACTCCTGAAATGAAATGAGAGTCAGCATTACTAATTTTCTTCATCCTTGAAATATAAAAGAGTATTAACCAAGGAAAATGTAAACATTTTTTACTCTATTTGTCTTCTTTACTCACTCGATATTTTGTGACATTTAACAATTTCTAAATTTCAGGGTTTTTTTTTATTGTTTTGGTTGAAGTGAAAGTTTGTCAGTGGAGAAGGTCAAAATCCAAGAAAAGATGAACAGTCTAGGATTCAGTAAATTAGAATGGAAACAAACAAAAACCGGAAAAGCATTTTACACAGAAGTACTTATTCTTCTGCAAATACCTACACATTTTTCTAAAACATATTTAACTATTAAATAATAGGAAAATGCTAAAAAAGGTCAACAAATTTATTATTTTCTTTAAGTCCAAATTAATCAATTTTTTCCTCAAGTTCCAAGTTCCAGTTAGTTAGCATACAGTATAATATTAGCTTCAGGTGTAGAATTCAGTGGTTTATCACTTACATATAACACCCAGTGTTTATTACAAGTTCCCTCTTATTTAGCCCATCCCCTGCCAACCCCCCCACCACTGATCTTCAGTTTTCTCTATAGTTAAGACTCTCTTATGATTTGCTTCCCTCTCTTTTTTCCCCATCACCATGTTTATCTATTTTGTTTCTTAAATTCCACATATGAGTGAAATCATATGGTGTTTGTCTTTCTCTAACTTACTTTGCTTAGCGTAATACTCTCTAGTTCCATCCATGTTGTTGCAAATGGTACAATTTCATTCCTTTTGATGAAAAGTAATATTCCAGGATAGTTATAGATAGGCAGATAGATATGTGTGTGTGTCTGTATCCTATACATATATCCCACCTCTTCTTTATCTACTCATCAATCAATGGACATTTGAGGTTTTTTTTCCATAATTTGGCTATTGTTGGTAATACTGCTATAAACACTGGGGTATGTGTATCTCTTTAAATCCGTATTTTTGTACCCTTTGGGTAGATACTTAGTAGTACCATTGCTGGATCATAGGTTAGGTCTGTTTTTAACTTCCTGAGGAACCTTCATACTTACACAGTAGCTGCACCACTCTGCATTCCCACCAACAGTGTAAGAGGGTTCCCCTTTCTCTGCGTCCCAGCCAATAGCTTTTGTTTCCTGAATTGTTCATTTTAGCCATTCTGGCAGGTATGAAGTGATACCTCTTTATAGTTTTGATTTATATTTCCCTGATGATGATTTATGTTGAGCATCTTTTCATGTGTCTTTAGTCATCTTATATCTTTTTGGGGAAAAAAAAATGTCTATTCATGTATTTTGCCCATTTCTTAAATGGATTATTTGTTTTCTGGGTGTTAAGTCTAATAATTCTTAATATACTTTTGGATACTAACCCTTTATCAAATATTTCATTTGCAGGGGCACCTGGGTGGCTCAGTCAGTTAAGCAGCTGCCTTTGGCTCAAGTCCTGATGTCAGGGTCCTGGGATTGAGTCCAGCATTGAGCCCTGAATGGAGTTTCCTGCTCACTGGGGAGTCTGCTTCTCCCTCTCCCTTTCCCCCTAACTCTCCCCTGCGCATGCACACACTCACTCTTTCTTTCTCTAATAAATAAATAAAATCTTTAAAAAAAAAACTCATTTGTAAATATCTTCTCCCATCCCAAAGGTTGTCATTTAGTATTGTTGATGGTTTCCTTTGTTGTGAAGTTTTTTATTTTGATGAAGTCCCAATAGTTTGTTTTTGCTTTTGTTTCCCTTGCCCCAGGAGATATATCCAGTAAGAATTTGCTATGGGCCAATGTCGAAGAGATTACTGCCTGTGTTCTCCTCTACACATTTAATGCAATCACTATCAAAATACCATCAGCATTTTTCACAGAACAAAAAAACAGTCCTGAAATTTGTGTGGAATCACAAAAGACCCTAAATAGCCAAAGCAACATTGAAAAAGAAAACCAAAGCTGGAGACATCACAATTCTGGACTTCAAGTTATACTACAAAGCTACAGTGATTAAGACAATATGGTGTGGGGTGCCTGGGTGGCTCAGTGGGTTAAAGCCTTTGCCTTTGGCTTGGGTTATGATCCGAGGGTCCTGGGATCAAGCCCCACGTGGGGCTCTCTGCTCAGCAGAGAGCCTGCCTCCCCCTCTCTCTCTGCCTGCCTCTTTGCCTACTTGTGATCTCTGTCTGTCAAATAAATAAAATCTTAAAAAAAAAAAACAAAACGGTATGGTGCTATGGGTTTTCTATTCTGTTTCATGGACAGAATAAAGAAACCCATAAATGGACCCACAACTATGTGGTCAACTAATGTTTGACAAAGCAAGAAAGAATATCCAATGGAAAAAGGCAATTTCTTTAACAAATGGTGTTGGGAAATTGGATTGCAACATGCAAAAGAATGAAACTGGACCAATTTATTACACTATACATAAAAATAAATTCAAAATGGATGAAAGACCTAAATGTGAGACAGGAAAACATCAAAATCATAGAGGAGAATAAAATAATCAAATTTTTAAAACTTTTTTTTTAAGTTATGTAAGTCTGGATTATTTTGAAATAAATTTAGTTCTTTTTTTTTAGGTTGGTATTATTCACACCAAGTCAAACATCCATATGAAAACTGAAAATTTTACTCACATATCCAGATGTTTGACTATATTAAATCAAATCAATTTTTTATTTTGGATTCTCCTTTTGTCAAGAAAATTATATTCTTCATTTCATAAATTCTATTCTTAGCATCTGAGTCTTCACTCAGGGTCAAATTATGATCTGATAGATGAAATATATATTCTTTGTGCTTTTTTTAAAGATTTTATTTATTTATTTGACAGAGATTACAAGTAGGTAGAGAGGCAGGCAGAGAGAAAGGAGGGGAAGCAGGCTCCCTGCTGAGCAGAGTGCCCCACATGGGGCTTGATCCCAGGACCCTGGGATCATAACCCGCCAAAGGCAGAGGCTTTAACCCACTGAGCCACCCAGGAGCCCCTCTTTGTGCTTTTTATAAAGAAACTGAATTGCAACCTAGTCCACTAGACTATGATAATAATAGTCATAATTTTAGAGCTTAGGGAGACTACCTCTTTCAGCACCATCATTTAGCAGAAAAGAAAAATGATGCCACAAGATATCAAATGGTATGTTCAAGATCACACAGTTATTTAGCGATAAAACTTAGTGAAGTGTGCTTATCTGGCTAAGTTTTAATACTCTACCATACCACTCAAATTCATTAAACTATTATTCATTTACTTTTCCTGTATGATTTATGGCATTTACAATCCACTTTTAGAAATTAAATGGACAAAATAAACAGATTTCATATTTTACAAAAATAGGTAAAATCAGTAGTGGATTTTACCTATTTATAGTGGATCCAACACTTTTCTGTTTCTCACTGAACAAAATCCTTAATCTGTCAGGTCTGTAATTTCTCCAGGCTTCAACCTTTCACTAGTAAAATGGAGCTAAGTTTGGGGATGATTATATAATATGATATCTATAATGTGGTTATTAGCATGTCCGTGGCATAGAGGGGATTACAGAATGCATGGAAGTTAGAAAATAGTCAGCAGATTTAAATTGAAGGAAACAGAATGACTGCATAATACACATATTTTTATTAAGTACCTACTATGTGCCAATCGCTATGTTCATGCTAAGGATAAAATACTAAGGTTTTGGCTACAAAAATAACTTGTTCAATTTATTTAACTTACATGGTTGCAAACAGAATTCAAATTTATTATTATTTTTTTCTTCTCAATAAGATAAGACTGCAATAAGACTAGAGAGGTGGGAAAGGTATAGTGTGGAGTCCTTAAAGGCAGTGAGGGGAAGCCATTAAAGACTTTAAGAAAAAAGAAAAGAGCTCTGATAGAGTAGAATGGGAAGATTATAATAGAGAATGGTGTCTATTCTAGAAAAAAAATCACTTTATTGATGACAGGAAAAAATATAATAGAATTTTATAAAAGAGTCAGGGCAGAGAGGGAACTAATACACATTGATCAATAAGAACTTTATAGGCATTTAGCAATAGGCATTTAGCAATAGGCATTTAGCAATAAATTAGGCATTTACCAATGGGTAAAAAAATTACAGGAACTATCTTAGACATGCAGTACCATACCAATTTACAGAAATAGTAACTTTCGAAGGAAAAAACCTTGATGACTAAGAAGGAAGAACTATCTCAGAAATAATGATTTATCAAGTGAATGGGTTCTTTTAGGAATACTAATTGCAATTATAAAAAACACGAGTAGGAAGATCTATATTCCATAATGAGTAGAAGTTGGAAGACAGAAGATGAAATATATTTGCATTTTTGATGGTTTTGGTCTGAAATTCTAATTATCACCTATTTAGTGGCATGTTTTTAGAAATGAACTACTGAATTATGAATGATGATAGGGAAATTATGATTGAAAATACACTTTTAGAGTCAATTTCATAAAAGTATAGTTGAAACTCTTTAAATGGATACCTCACTGAAGGAAGAGGAATGTCAAGTTAAAAACTGTTGTCAAAAACTATAAATGCCCAATTTTAAATGAAAAGAAGAGGAGCTGTCACAAAGTGTAAAACCAGGTTAGAGCAGTGTCACAAAAACCTTTTAAACAAGCGGATGGTTAACTGTCAAATATTGAAAGCACACAGGGTACAACGAAAACTGGCAATTACTAGACTTGGCCACTGTGTGGTCGGAGTGGTAAAGGCAGAAAGCAGGGATTGCAGAGATCAGTGGTGGGGAATTAGAACTGGCAAGAGGCTGACCCACAGTCTCCAAAACCTATCTCAGATCCTTAATTACTCGGAAGAAAATATTTTCACTGACCCATAGTTAAATTTGGAAGAGTGGGCAGAATTTAATGGTAAGTAAAAACAAATCAAAGATCCTATGAGCACTTATTGCCTACTTTGGGGGTGTGGGTGCTAAATATTTTCCTAAAAAAAATTATAGTAATGAGAGATATAATTTTTTGTTTTGTTTTTTGGAGATAGAATTATTTTTAATTATTTTCTTATGACAAAATAAAAATATTAAAAAACATAAATAATAAAAAACATAAATAGAGAATCATAAAGCTTATTTTATAAATATTACTGTCAATGGAATTCTAAAGTTACATGGACTCGGGTCCTAGGTGGCTCTGTCGTTGCGCATCTGCTTTCAGCTCAGATCATGATCCCAATGTCCTGGTTCCCTGCTCAGTAGGGAGCCTGCTTCTCCCTGTCCAGCTTCCCTGTGTTTGTGTTCCCTCTCTCGCTCTATTACAAATAAATAGAATCTATTTTAAAAAAAATAAAGTTACATGGATTCAAAGAGAATGTTACCTTGATGAAAAAAAATTGTGGATTTGAATGCAAGAAGTATATAGATGAGGTGGCTGGGTTACTCTAAAGATTTATGAAATGGAAAAAAAAAAGTAAAGAAGAATCTTAAATATTAAAAATTGGAAAACTAGTTAATAGATATTTAAAAGAGTTAAAAAGAAGTGATGTAACAACAAAAGATAGAAATATTAGCTTTAGAATAATTGGCACTTAATCCTGAGTCCAGAATTTGATGAAATTGATGCCATAATTTAGTGTATATCTTTGTCTTTCCACAAAGTGTTTTCCCCCTACAGAAATATTAGAACATGAATTGTGAATATTGCTTAAAGTGAGAATTAAACCTGTCTTTATAAATATATTTATACAACAAATATATAGTGATAATCAAAGATGTATTACGTAATAAGCCATTCTTTTTCAGTGTTATAATACATACTACATTCAATATTTATGTGCTTCTAAAGGAGTTAATTCCTAGTTTTTTGTCAGTTTTCATTCTTCCAAGTTCCCACATCTTGTAACAGCCTGGTAAGTGTAGGTGCTCAGTAAATACTCCGTTGAATTACAGAATAATATTTGTGAATTGCTTGGTGTGAAGCAACATTTTTCTACTTGTTTTCATCTATTTATTTACACGCTTTTGTCATTTTTTAGTGTTTTCAGAGTTATCCTGTTTTAACTTCAGAACATGAACACAAGATAGCAGGGTATTGCATTTCAACGCTCTAACATTTGTAGTTTAAATAATTATATGCTATACATAAGATTTCCTGGGCCTTGGTGTGAGAAAGTTAATGCCCTTTATGTGGCTAGAATGAGTTATCAACTAGTATTTATGTGTTTTACAACAAATTGTTTGTCACTTTCTCTGATTAAATGTGCCTATAATAACATTATTGTCATCATTCTTCTTAAGTTGCTGTTGATATTTAAATCATGCTGTCTCCTTTTCCTGGAATAGCCATGCCATTTTCTAAATAAATATCTCCCTTCAGGTGGAAATGAATAACCAAAGCCAGCCATATTAGGATATAGACACTCAGAATCTAACTTTATAATATATGATGGAAACATGAATTGCACTCAATCTATTTGTAATGACTCCATTTACAGAATATAAAGTTATTCAAATAATTAAAAAAATAATTTATTGTAGAATTTTTCTGTGGTTCATTTTAGAACTTTTATTTTTCTTCTATTGTATATATTTTTTATCTTTAGATTACTTCTCCAAGAATGAAATCCAACCCACATTTAATGTTGCTGTTTTTGCCTAGGTTTATCTAATTTGAGTTGAAAAAATAAAATGCATCAATCCTGACACAAAATACTTCTTTTTTTTAAGCCAGAATGTCTACATGGGTTAGACTTTTATCCATCTCAAAAATGTGCCCATGTCCAGAAAGATTAAGTCAAATATAGAATTGAATAATTGCTGAATTAGTATTTCTAGCTAATGAAATTCTAAGCCTGACTCACACATTTTGCCTCAGAAGCCAGATTTGGAGACTTCACTATCAAGATAAATGCCTAAATTCTCCACTTCACATCACTTTCCAGATATATACATCTTATACATGTGTACTAATTGTAAAAATCTGGAATTTAATTAAAAAGCACAGTAAAATTCAAATTAAGTTATAGTTTTAGATTACAAATTCCTGGGAATGTTACAACCCTTAAAATGCTGGCTCTTCAGTCCTTTGCAGAAAAGCTTTATTAAAAAGGCTTTAAAGTGAGATTAATTTAAGTTTAAATTGTCACTTACAGAACTCTTCCAGCTAGCCTGAAGCAAACTTACATCTAATTCAAAATTAAAATAAAAGATTTTAGCCCTCTCAAATCTTTTAACTGGCACTAACCCTTATTTCATTTTTAATTTCCACAATCCACAGAGAAATTTACCATATTGTGTAGATTAACTGTCCACATTATTGAAGAGGAATTAATGCAAGTGTATGATTACATACGTAACAGCAAGTGTTGGTTCAATAGTTTAGTAGTAAAGGATAAATAAGGTAAGTTTGTTAATTATAAGATACCTTGAGGAATTCTTTGACTCCTCATTTTCTTTCACAACTGTATATCCAATCTGTCAGAAAACTGTGCTTTATCTTCCAGTTTTATACACCAAGTGACCACTTCTTGTCACCTCCAGTGCTACTGCTCAGTTCAAGTCATTATTGTCACTTCCCTGCTTATTACAGTAAACTCTAAATAGACTCCTATTTATATCCTTCCCCACTATAGTCTATCTCAATACAGGGTCCAGAGTTATGCTTCATAAATTAGTTCAGGTCTTGGTGTTCCTCTGCTCAAAATTTCTAAATTTCCACCTTGCTAGAGTAAAAGCAGAGTCCTTACATTGCCAACAAAGCCCTCTAATATCTGACCCAGGATAACTCCCCTACTTCTACCTCTTGAATCACTCTGCTCCAGTTCAAGCCCCACCTCAGGAAACTTTCTGTGGCTACTCATACCTTCAGAGCCCCTCTCCAAATACCCAAAACTCTCCAGATCTTGGTCAAATGTTACCTTTTCATTGAGGGTTTGCTTCAACACTGGATTTAAAATTGTATATGCCCCCATTCCCAAAATCTCCACTCCCTTTCCCTGCTTTATTTTTTCTATAGCCATTATACCTTTCTAAAATATGTAATTTATTACATAACATGCTTACTGTCTGTATCATGACATTAGAATGCAATCTCCAAGACAGCAAATACTTTTGATCGTTTTGCTCTGTGATGTATCCCCAGCACCTACACAACTGCCTGGCACATAAGCCATCAAGAAGTAGGGCAGCTAGTCAAAGGGCTATGGTGGTTCACAGGAGAAAATGGTTATAAGCAGCTAAAAAAAAAAAAAAAAAAAAAAAAAAAGTGTCAGAAAGCATGGGACATTTGACATAAACCCTGAAAGATAACAGAAAATTATAAGAAGTAGGGAAGACCCAAAGCATGCTCAGAAGTTATCCAGTTCACCCAGAACTGAAGTACGCTTAGGGGAGTTTTGGAAGATGACAGAGAATGAAAGCATTTGGTGCAAGGTCTTGAATGCGAAGGATGAGAACTTATACTTCCTTTTTGTTGTTTTATTTTTTCCCTTGTGATAATCTGTAAGATAGCATACATGTTCAGGCTACTAAGCTGGTAAAACTCTTCAGAATAAAACTGGGGGCTACAAAAGGAAGGATTTTCTATCAAACCAAACCATTTCCTGAGTCATTGCATGTTTTCTGCCATTTGCTGGCTGAACTTTATTTTGTGTTTCTATCCACAGAGAATGTTCAGTAAGTAACTTAGCTAATTAGAACGTTTTTTGAGACATTGCATGAAATAGGAAAACATAAATAAATAAATAAATAAATAAATAAAAATAAAAAATAAGCCTTCCCAGTGTGTGAAATCTTGGTTTATGGTGTAGGTTTAATTAGAATTGGATTAGAATCAAGACCAAGGGTGGTCATACATCTTCTAATTAATTTCAGGATTTTAGCATCTGAGCTCTTCTGCAAGTTCAGGTCAATTTTACTTTCTCGCTCTCTTGATTCTTGCTAGAAAAGCAAAGCAGCTAGTAAATGTTCACTCCAGACACTAATTGCAAAGTTGCAAAATCTACTTCTGTAAGTGACAGTAAGTACATCTGGCCTCACAAAATAAAGCTTTCACATTTCATTCCTATAAAAAGTGATTGAATATCAATATCATAATAAATGTTAGCCTCATATTAACTTAGGTGAAAAAACAAACCAATGAACCTTTGACAATGAAGAAAACACATGCTCTTCTTTACCTGGCATTCTTATATGCACCTTCTATTCTAAGGATACAATGATTCACAATCAAGGATCTATAAAACAAGCAATGTTGTTAGTGGTACTATCAAATACTCACGTTTATGTACTTTATGTAAATTGTCTTGCATAGCTCTTTGAGACTTTTTTGGTAATTTTTTATGTCACACCAGAAAATGGAAAGACCCAAAATAGTATTCTTTGACTTTTTGAGCCTATATTAAAATTCATAGAGCAAATCAGGATTTCATTAATGAGAAAAACAGCACTTGAAGACATCTATCTTTCAAATGTGTTTTAAATATTGGTGCTAATAAACTATACATTAGTTATTTTGCAAATATCACTGTAGCAAATGATATCTTTAATAAAAATAGATACAAGTTTAACCTCCTGCTCCAAGGAGAGATTTTATGTATTTGAATCTGATACTCATGATTTGGTGCTAACCCTAATTAGAGTATAAGTTCCTATAAAGAACTTCTGGTGATATATAATTTACTCATAAAAAATTAGCAGCCCTATGGAATGTTGCAATGGTATTTAACCGGAAAAATAGAATATAATAAAAATTAACAAAGGTTCATAAGTTTCACTTTTATAAGTAGAACGAAAATATACTATTTTTGCATAAAGATGAAGAACATATTTAAATATTCTCAATCAGTTGACCTTTTGTTTCATTGAAAGATATTTGTCCTTGTTAAGCTCTGGTGCCAAAAGATTATTGCATTTTAAAGCCATTTCAAGGCTAAAAATATTCAGAATTTCTACTTCATAAAAATGCAAATTTGCATAAAGTGATTTACACTCTTAGAACATGAGAAGCATGAAACTAAGATTCTTCTTATTATATTAGGACTTGTGAATGTCAGATCTAAAGTGTATATTTTGATTATTATTTTTATAGGAATATAATGAAAGTTCACTAGATTGGGGCCAATTCTGGAGCAATTAAATCATCTCACTTTGTTTTTCCAACATGAGCAAGAAAAAAAGAATAAAGAAACAGACTCTACAGTGAACTCTTTAAAACATAATATAAAAAAAAAAACTATGAAATACTTTTCAATTAAGAATGGATAGCATAATCTCTGCTGTGTTTACCCTTGAAAAGTAATTACATGAAATTGAAACACTACATTTTAGTATTTTTCTTTGCTTTGTTTTAAAAGGTGAGTAGTGGCTACAAGAGGTGCATTTTTTTGTTAATAGCACACACTAAAAGGAACTTTACAGGTCTAAACTAATTCAAGTGTATGACATTCTAGGTACACTCCTTAGCTGAACTTTCTATTACTGCAGGCTATAGCTAATCCTATGGAATGAGTTCTCATTAAATCATGCTACAACTACTTAGTAACCAAATCTCATAATTTTATAATGCTGTGACTAGAAGACCATGGCTAGAGATCCGTAGAGGCCAGGTGCTACAATAGTGCAAAAAGGGAGCATATACTGTCAGAAGGATTGTATCTGAATCTACTGTAAATTTACCCTTATCTATGCCTCTTTCAGCAACCTTACTCTCACCCCAGTGTCAGCCTTGAGCTGGAATATTTCACAGTTTCTGATTTGTGTATTTACCTTTGCCCACACTTTATTACACATAATGAATTGACTCAATAAATATATTGTTACCTCCTCCCCAACCCAACATCCGTGCCCTAGCGCAGCCAATGACTACTTCCAGCTCAGTATCTCATTTCTTGGTATTCAGCTTAATTCTTCATTTCATTGCTGTGCAGTGACTGTAACTCAACTCCCGGTCATGAAGCAAATGGCTGAAACTCACATACTCTTTCTTTTTATAAGTGAGTCCTACTTTATGTCTTTAGTAAAGATTCCAATAAAGCCATGGGCTTACCAAGAGTACATGCACTTTAGAACATAGTATGTGTTCTTTGGTTCATTCTGCAAAAGTACTCACTGGGGTGAGAGTAAGGTTGCTGAAAGAGGCATAGATAAGGGTAAATTTACAGTAGATTCAGATACAATTCTTCTGACAGTATATGCTCCCTTTTTGCACTATTGTAGCACCTGGCCTCTACGGATCTCTAGCCATGGTCTTCTAGTCACAGCATTATAAAATTATGAGATTTGGTTACTAAGTAGTTGTAGCATGATTTAATGAGAACTCATTAAACTGGTACTAGCAAGAGAATACTTCTCTTGGGATCACTGACTTTAAACATGAGACAACTAGATACACCTTGCCTTGATACTATGAAAGGATCACTAGTGGTGAAATTCCAGGCATAATGGAAGGTTGTGGAAAAGATAATTTGAGATTGGGATGAAGAGTAACCTGTTAATTCTCACATCTCATGTAAGTATTTACTTCTTTCTATCATGTGCTAGGCTAGCCCTATCTCTCTAAAGGGTTTTATGTGGTTGTTGAGTAGGAACCTTCACCTACTTCCTCCTCAATGTATGATTTCCTTTTTTATAATAATCCTATTACTTCTCTCCTGCATGATTTTCATGTAATATTCATTTTGAGATACATTCTCAATCTTTTAACAAAACAGGATATGGTCACATTGAATTTAAATTTCCATTTTGGTTTATGCTATGAAGCAGCTGTGCAAAAAAAAAAAAAAAAAAGAAAAAAGAAAGAAAGAAAGAAAAAGAAAAAAAAAGTGTGTGAATTGTGATTGACTTTAGATTCACACAGCAGCTGTGAATGGATAGGTTTGTCTGCTAGACTAAGTAGCCATATGAACAGCTTGGGTCAAGTCACAGTGTGCTAGAAAATAATTAATTGTAAAAATCAGATTATCATTTGGTATAACCACTGAAAAGTACTTAGTAACTGATTGTAATGACATAAGAAACTAGTCATTCTTACTGCATTTGCTAAAAACCCAGTCTGCTTTCTAAGTGATGGAATTCTGGGTTTCAGATATACAGGGGCATGGCTTATTTTGGATGAATTTAACTCATTCTGTTATTTCTTTAGGAAGTTATGTTTTTATCATATGGAAGCACTGAATGGACATCCTGGTGACATCAAAACCAAAGGGAAACAACAGTACCCAAGATCTTCCTTGGTGGCAACTTAAGCTGTTAACCAAAGAATAGTTTCATAATCCATTTTGCAGATGGCTTATATTTTCACTACAGTCATATTGGTTAGATATGCCACTTTTTGATACACTGCACACAAAGGCATTAGCCATATTCCCAGAGCAAGAGTGACTATTCTCTCCTCTCTCATACCACAACCACCCAGAAACACAACCATAATCTGTAGACTATATAGTCACTGTCTCTTCAACATCAGATGTGCCCCTCAATCAGGGCTTCCCAGAATATGATGACTAATAACCCTCTCTATTCTGCTGGTATCCTGACTCCTTTGTCAGGTAAGCTTCACATTTCAGCAATTTCAACAACTTAGGATATTGGGTCTTAAATTTGGCATGCACCAGAAACACCCAGAAGATGTGAAAACACAGATGTGAAAACTTCAGACTTTCTGATTTCGTAGACCTAGGGTGATATCCATCAAAAATGATGTGGTTCCATGGTTTCCCAAGTGATTCTGATGCTGCTGATTCAGAGATCAAACTTGAGGAATAACTGCCTTAAGACCTAGTTTCCCCAACCTTCTTCACTTTCCTTGTATGTTTGTCGCATCAATTATCAACTGAACTCTTTTGCTCCTGAGTTACAGAATTTTATGGGAAAAAAAATACTAAAACCTATTTGCTTGGCCCTCTGCAAACTCATATTAATTGAAATATCCAGTTTATCACTGCTACTCTATAATCTGTTTTTATTTTTCTATTACATTAGGTAAAATTCTTCTTCTGGGACTTCACTAGAAAATCTATACTTGCCCCTTGAATTCACACGTGAATTCATTTTTCTTCTTAGATATTCAACAGCTACTTGTTAAGCACCTCCTAAGTGGAGATAAAGAGAACACAAATAGTGTTTCTGTTATAATAGGACTTACATTCTGATTGGGAAAAGAGAATAAAACAAAAAAAAAATGTAGTATTATGCAGGGGGAAGAAAAATACAGCAGAGAAACTGGTATCTCTGTGTTATACTTCTAACTATACACTTTCTTTTTTCCTAAAAGAAATTTTCTTATCTATTACTAGGTACCACTATTATCCTGTCAGCCATCTTTCCTCTCCTTCTCCTTCACAACCTTCTCCCCATTCCAAACAGGTTCCCCACTCAGTCGGTCAACATATAATTTCTAATTCCACAGAGTGTTTTCTATCTGTAGTTTTACAACAAACATTTTTGTTTGGGGGTTTGGTGAGGGTTTTTTTGTTTTGTTTTTGTTAATCTTTTACTAGGAACAGTTTAGGAGTTAACCATCAACCACAATTTCCTACAGGATGTACTTACCAAAAACAACACTTCAGGATCATAGTGTTATTCTATCAGCATACCCACTCGATGAGGTAAGTACTTTTAGTACTCCTATTTAGAAAAGAGGAGACTCAAGTTTTTACCAAGTCATAGAAATCTGAATCCAGGAAATATGTCTAGAACCTGAGATTTTAATAATAGGAATGTAATAATAACTGTGATTAGAAGGGGACAACATCAAGTGGTACAACAGCAAAGAAGAGCAGAACACTTGGGAAGAAGTCACCTGGGTGGGTTTTGTGTCACTTGGTAGTTTGAGTGTGTCTTGGGTTAAAAATTCCTTTAAAATGACAAGTTTATTTCTTCCAGAGTAATAACTTTTACACAGTGTGGGTTATAATGTATTGATGAGTTCACTGGTCAATTGATTTTCAATAACGTCAAAATAGGAAAAAGCTTTATATACTATGATGAGGAATGTTTCATTTTTTTTAATGGAAGGCTAAAGCAAGTATAGAATTATAGTGATAACAAGGATGAATAGATTTAACTTACTAGCTGGCATCTCCCATAAATTTCTACTATGCATTGCCTACCAACTCACAGAAAGTGAACAGGATAAGCCCAGCTCTCACAAGGGTGAGAACAGAAAAAGAGACAAAGGAGACATTAACTAGATCTGATAGTTATGTGGCCCATGAAACACATTAAAAATTTTTGAGAAGATCAACATTTCAAAATCTTGTCCAAAAAAACCCTTATGCTTTATTTTGTGCCTATTTCTTGAGAACTGTCATGCCACTGTCACCCTTAAAACATAGCAACTGGGGCACCTGGGTGTCTCAGTCATTAAGCATCTGCCTTCGGCTAGGTCATGGGTTGGAGCCCTGCGTTGGGCTACCTGCTCAGCTGGAAGCCTGCTTCTCCCTCTCCCAGTCCCCTGCTTGTGTTCCCTCTCTTGCTGTCTCTCTCTCTCTCTGTCAAATAAATAAATAAATAAACAAACAAACAAACAAATAAATAAATAAATAAAGTCTTTAAAAAATAAGTAAAATAAAAAGTAAAACAGCAACAGCTGTATAAACTTCGATAGATGCTGATTCACATTTTTACTTCCATTTTAAATTTAAAGAAAACATCTGTTAAGATATGAGTTTTATGCCTGTGCTTCAATCAAGTTGCACCATTTTTCTTTCTCAGCTCATGTGCATAGCCATATTGAGACAGCTGAAGAGGAGAGGCCAATGCTCTATTCATTGTTTTGAAGGATAGCTCCTGCAAGGAGGCCTGCCATGTCATGTCAAAATGGTCACATTCCAGAGAGAATAAATCTATGTGATAAACAACACTTTGGGTCTTTTCCAAATCATTTCTTTTGAAATGTATTTGGAGTAGATATAAATACACACATCCACATACACACATAGGCACACACACGATTTTTTCCACCCCAACAAACCTCTAGTGACTATGTTTAATAAGCTACTTTCAATTAGGTGAATTTACTGAGAGGCCAACTTAAAACCCTTTTCCCCAGATGGTGAAGTGAATTGACATTTACGTTACAGCCAAACAAATAAAAAGTCCTTCAGGCAGTAAAAGTTATATTTTGGTAGAAGTGGGGAGGGTGCTATTTTCTAAAGGGTATAGCTCAACCTTATCTGAAATGACGACATTGCAGAGAAGATTAAAACACATAGCTTGACTATTTACATAAAAATATAAACATATTTTTGTTTCCAAATATTGAGTTTCTGGAGCTATTGGGGCCAGGAGTGGGTTATTTTTCATGATATTTCCTCATGGTACATCTTGTCCTCCTCATAAGAAGAATTGCCTTTCTCTTACGACAGGGAAAGAGAAACATGAGCACTGAGCCAAAATTTCTCAAGTTGACAGCAAGTATGACTTTTATGGGTGCTACAAGAATATGATCTATTCACTTGTTGTAGCTTGAAAAGATTTTGTAATTCATACCAGATTGCGAAAGGTCACCCTTATTCAGGTGATACAGATGACGGGAATTTGCATGTGCTTTGTGTGAAGAGTATGAGCAACACATATCAGGCCATGTGAATACTGTTTCCTACCCACAGTATTCAGACTGCTGCATTCTTCTATTATTGATGCATAAGTGAGAATCTACCTTTCTCTGTTGAAAGAATGGCACAAAAATATATGAATGGGATATCTACTATACTGTCACACAGCCTTACAGTAGCTGATTTAAAAGATCCAACAGACTAATCATTTAATTTTGTAAATAAAGAAATTCAGATTTATAGAGATTGTTCTTTCTTCAATACTATGCTGGAAGTAAGGGTAAACCTAAATATTAGAACCCAGCATTCCTGGCTTTTTTTTTTTCTCTTTCCATTTTACATTCATGACATATTCTTACAGTCTATAAATATGGAGATGGCACAATAAATATAATGAGGACATATATCTACCTTTCTCTGTTGAAAGAATGGCACAAAAATATATGAATGGGATATCTACTATACTGTCACACAGCCTTACAGTAGCTGACCTTTATCAAGCCCTTATTATGTGCAAGGATCTAACTCCCTCACATGTATCTACCCATTTATTCCTTGCAATAACCTACTGAAGTAAGTTGTATAATTACCATTTCTTAGATTACAAAACGGAAGGGTGGGGGGGTGGGGCACACAGGCTTAGTACTGTCTCCAGGACCACATGGCTTGAAAGTCATATCCAGGATGAAATTTAGGAGTTTCCAACTTTGGGGTGCCTCGGTGGCTCAGTGGGTTAGACGTCTGCCTTCAGCTCAGACCAGGATCCCAGGGTCCTGAGATCAAGCCCTGAGTCAGGCTCCCTGCTCAGTAGGGAGTCTGCTTCTCTCTCTCTGCCCCTCCCCAACACTGTGCACACAGCTCACATGTGCATGCTCTCTCACTCTCTCTCAATAAATAAAAATAAAATATTTGAAAAGAAAAAAGAATGTGCAACGTTACAGTGATGTAAGCTTCTCCCTCGTGACTTTGAAATAGATACCAAAAGTGACAACATTTCTTTCATTCGAAATTTATACTTTTCAACACTAACTGAGGGTAGCTGTCTTTTCAGGACTCTGGATTAGATTATGAAGACAAGTACCTGTTTCAACTTTGACTCATTACCCCATGTTAGTGAGCACCAACTAAATGGTTTTTGCCTCATTTTATCACTAATTATAACAGAACTTTAAAAAATATAAATTCAAATTAACCTTTAAAATCTCATTTAGTCATTCATTCCATCACTATTTATTTACTGGGTCCCTATTATTTCTAAGGATCAATCCTCATCTATGAGCAAAAATAAAGACTGCCTTGGTTCTTAAGGAGCTGGTTTAAACTAAACCAGGTTTGTCTGGTTTAAATTAAAAAGATAATAATTTTGCTTTCAAAAAAACTCTCCTTTTTAAAAAAGTGTATAGTTCTAGGATTTTGACAAATGCATAGAGCTATGCAACCCCTAACATAAATGGGATATATAACAATTCCATTACGTACCCTTTTGTGCTGCAGTTCCCCTGTAGTCAAACTCCACTACCCATATCCCCAGCAAACACTGGTCTAGTCTCCATTCCTACAGTCTTTCCTTTTCCATACTGTCATACAAATAAAATTACAGACTACATAGTATTTTGATTTGGGTTCTTTCACATAATTTAATGTACTTGTGATATGTTGTATGAATCAATGATTCATTCTTTTGTATTGCTGAGTACTACTCCATTGTATGGATGGACCACAGATTTTTTACCCACTCACAACTGAAGGAGATTCAGATTCTTTCCCATTTTTGGTAATTATGTACAAAATTGCTACAAACAATTTATATAAATTATGTAAACAGTTTAACACAAATACAGATTTTGTGTTAACACGAAATTTCTCTTAGGTTGATTTCTCTGAGGTAAATGCTTAGAAGTGGGGTTCTAGGGTCATTAAGTAATTTTACCTTTATAAGGAACTACCAAACTGTTTTCCAAAGTGGGTGTAACATTTTGCACTCTCATCAACAATATATGAGAGTTCCAATTTCTCCACATTTTCACAGGCATTTGGTATTGACAGGTTTTTGCTGTCCCCACACCAGCCATTCTAATAGGTGTACGTGAACGGTATCTCATTAGGGTTCTAGTTTAATGACTAATGATGGTAAGCATCTTTTCACATGCTGTTATCTATCATTACATCTTGGTGAAGTGTTGCCCAAATCTTTTGCCAATTTTTTGGGCTGTTTTCATATTATTGGCCCATCCACTTTTTAACTAAATTATTCATCATTGGCAATAACTAAATTCTTGAATGATTCTGCTTCTCCTGCCCCTATACTAGCTAAATATCAAAATCACCCAGACAACTTATTAAACACAGTTTTTTGTCCCTAACCAAGAGTTACCGAGTCAGAATCTTCAGAGGGTGAATCTCAGAAATTTAAAAAAAAAAAAAATTCCCTATGTTGAAATGCAAATTAATATCGCAATAAGAGAGCAGTATATTCCTAATAGTACAGCTAAAATAATTTTTTAAATGACAATATAAAATTCTGGTGAGGACTTAGGGAAGATTTTCTGGAAGTTGAAATGTACAAGTGAATAAATATGTAAGACTTGCTGATTTTAATCTCACAATTTATGATGACTTCTCTTACCCTACCCTTAAAGTTACCTATTCATGTAATGATAGAAATGGAAGAGAAAAAGACATTTACTCTCAATTTATTTTCATATACAAACTAACAAACTTGGGCCCAGAGAAGTGAAGGCAAGAGAAGTATAACAGAAAAACCATTTAATTAAAAAGAAAAAAAAAAAAGAAACAAACAAACAAACAAAAGTGACAACATGGATGGAACTAGAGCGTATCATGCTTAGCGAAATAAGTCAAGCGGAGAAAGACAACTATCATATGATCTCCCTGATATGAGGAAGTGGTGATGCAACATGGGGGCTTAAGTGAGTAGAAGAATAAATGAAAGAAGATGGGATTGGGAGGGAAACAAACCATAAGTGACTCTTAATCCCACAAAACAAACTGAGGGTTGCTGGGGGAGGGTGTTTGGGAGAAGGGGGTGGGATTATGGATATTGGGGAGGGTATGTGCTTTGGTGAGTGCTGTGAAGTGTGTAAACCTGGTGATTCACAGACTTGTTTATAAAAAATAAAAAATTATAAAAAAAAAAAAAACAAACAAACAAAAAGAAGAGGAAGGACAAAAATGAACACCTGTCCTTTATTCCAGAGTTTTTTGCAAGTTTTTCTATAATTGTCTCTAATTTTCAAAATGCCCAACCCCAGCATATGTCTAGCATAAGTGAAACTCTAGAAAGTCCATTCCATTTTTCTTCAATATTTTTTTGACCATAGCACCTTTTTGATAAAACTCTGATCCATACTTCTCTAACTCTAGATTCGCATTGGTTTCTGAAGACTGCTGCATTTGTGTTTTCTCTTTTGCTCTTCTCAAAACTACTTGATGCAATTAATTTCTGTTGTGACAGGAAGATTAAAGAGGTTGAATGTATTAGAGCTTGAAACAAAGAATGTTCTCTTTCAAATCAAATGACTGAACACAGACTTTTTAAACTTTTTGCTTTTCATTTTTCACTCTCCCCCAATGCTTTTGAAAAATACTTGTAATCTGGCCTCTACAGGAAAAAAAAAAAAAAAACAACAAAAATCCGCATGTTCTGATCATGTTGTGCTTTAAATATTTGAACTGAATGCATCAACATGGTGAGCAGATATTTTCCATATGTGTATTTTTGTAAATGGTAAGCTCCTAGATGGGGGTGACCGGAGAGAATGCAGCTCCTTAAGCCATCTCACATAAAACCAGTTGCAATTATGGTTCTGATCAAAGTTATGAAGATGGCTATAAAAGAATGAGTTACATTAAAAATCAGTCAATATTTACTTCTCATGTTCATTAAAGCAAGAAATGTGCATCGAAAAACTACTACTAAACATATTGATGGTTGTAATTTAAGTAGATTTATGGACTAGCCTATCAGAGGACTTATATATTTAGTAATGATTTTCATTCTTGGCTTATTATATGAAACTTTAAATGATCAATGACCCTGGAATATTTTCCCAATTAAGTTGACACCAAGAAAATGATGAAAATGAAATGGCAGGTATCTGGGTGCTAGGATATTATGAAGGGATATTTTGGAAAGAAACAGAAGCTTTAGTAGTACAAGGCAATTCAAATCCTGAATTACTGATTCTATCCTTCAGAGTATCAATTAAAACCAGGAACTCAACTAATAAAGGCAGAATAGATCTGTGGTAGGGATGGAGTCAGGGTACAGGGCAAATATAAGAAAGTTACTTGTGTAAGATTTTTATTAGAGTTGATATGCCTGGGATTCCTGACCTAGAAAGAAATCACTTTTGATAGTAAGGACAGGCCTTGGTGATGCTGGTTATCTTGAAACTGGAGCTGGTTGTTCTAAATATTTAGTACCAAGCAGTGTCATTGAAGCACTTTAGCTTTTCCCAGCCACAATTTATTAGATATTTGAAATCCAAATGTTCCTCAGTCCTGCTCAAACCTATTTTTATCTCAGCTGATGTTGCAATTTTGTTCTTATAGACCTGTCAAAGACAATTTTTTTAGGGTTGCAGCATAATTTCAAGCTTTTTGTGTTATTTCTTGCACTACCACATATTTTTACTCTGAATCATATACTTTAACTGTTTGTCATATGTGGGCTTTTTACAAGTCTGCATACCAGTCTTCTATTTATTCTGTTTCTGTGTTAACTTTACCCACAATGTGATATGACTTTCTTTTTGTGTGTTCATAATGAGGTAAATGTGCATATGCTAGATAGACAGACTTACACCGTCAAATCACTGTAATAATTTATATTCTTGTATTATTGCTAAACTAAATATATTGGTAAAAGCAGATATATTTGGAGAAAGCTGATTTTCCATATTCATTGATAGCGTTCACTTAATGCAGTGGCATATTGCCAACTGTTCTTCCCATTTCTCCAAACTGCTTTACCAAATTTCCCTTCTTGCATTATTCAGCATCTGCTATAAGTTGCCTCCTGTCCCCAAATTCATATGTTAAAGTCCTAATCCTCTAATACCTCAGAATATAAACTTATTCGAAAATAGTCACTGTGGATGTAATTAATGAAGATGAAGTCATACTGGATCAGGGTGGGTCCCTACCTAAATATGACTGGCGTCCATATAAAATGAGTATCACTGTGAAGGGCCAGATAAGCACATAGGGAAAATTGTCCTACCATCAGCCAAGGAACTGCCAGAAACAAGGAGGAGGCCAGATCCTGGTCCTTCTCTAGCACCTTCAGAGGAAGCATGGACCTGCAAATTCTTTCATCCTGGAGACTTCCAGCCCCCAAAATTTAAGAATAAATTTCTGTTGTTTAAGCACCTCAATGATAGCAGCCCTACCAAACTAATAGAGTAACCAAGATTCCCATTGATGTCAACAGATGGAAACCAACTCACCCCCTTCTTCCTTCCTGGCTATTACGTCATCTGGGATTCACCTGTTTTCCTCTCCTGTTTGGATGCATGTGTTAATCCTTCTAACCCTCGATGCAAACCTCTCCACCACTGCTCTTCCTCCCATCTTCTCTTGGAGATTACGTCCTTCTTTCCAAATGATTTGTCACCAGTCTCTTAATCTCTGCTGAACCCCATCCTTCAGTCCATAATCACGGTGAGGCGTTTACTTCATCAAAAGTTGAAGAGAGTAGCCAAGACTTGCTTCTGCTTCTTTCTTAGCACTGAGTGAAATCTGGCCTTCATCCTTCTTTTTTTTTTTTTTTTTTTTAAGATTTTATTTATTTATTTATTTGACAGACAGAGATCACAAGAAGGCAGAGAGGCAGGCAGAGAGAGAGGAGGAAGCAGGCTCCCCGCTGAGCAGAGAGCCCGATGTGGGGCTCGATCCGAGGACCCTGGGATCGTGACCTGAGCAGAAGGCAGAGGCTTAAACCCACTGAGCCACCCAGGCACCCCTGGCCTTCATCCTTCTTACTTGCAGAAATTATTTTCCTAAATATCAGCAGCCACATCACTATTTAGCAAAAAAACAATCTTAGCCATCTTCTTACTGTGTTTCATTTTGGGCCACCAAATATACCACTAGTAGTATCTCTTTTTTTTATTTGTCTGTTTATAATTACATGTAGACATACAGGGCTTTGAGCTCTACTAGAACCTAGGGCTCTCCTTTGTGGAGGACACGGAAGCTGCTCCACATCCCAGTGCAGGGTCCATCTGGGGTCATCTCTCCATTCAGCTCAAAGTGGATGAAACATAGGCTGCAGAGATTTAGGAGACAGACATTCACGCCATCCACTCTTTTTCCCTTACTCTCAGTTGCTGGCTGACTGATGACAGCATTTTACATTTTAACAGTGTTCTGCATAGACTCTGCTACTATTCTCATTCTTTTTTTTTTTTTTAAGGCTTTTAATAAAATTTTTTATTTTTTTATTTTTTTTTAATTTTTTATTTTTTATAAACATATATTTTTATCCCCAGGGGTACAGGTCTGTGAATCACCAGGTTTACACACTTCACAGCACTCACCAAAGCACATACCCTCCCCAATGTCCATAATCCCACCCCCTTCTCCCAAACCCCCTCCCCCCAGCAACCTTCAGTTTGTTTTGTGAGATTAAGAGTCACTTATGGTTTGTCTCCCTCCCAATCCCATCTCATTCTTTAAGGACAATCTTCTTATCTGGCTTTAGAATACTCCTGACCCAAAATTCTCCCCTCTGATGGAACCACTTTTAAAATTATTTACCTTTTTGTACCTCATTCTTATATCAGCAGTTGTCAGTCTTTCTTTCTTTCTTTCTTTTTTTTTTTTTTTTGATTTATTTATTTGACAGACAGAGATCACAAGCAGGCAGAGAGGCAGGCAGAAAGAGAGGAGGAAGCAGGCTCCCTGCAGAGCAGAGAGCCCGACCCAGGGCTCAATTCCAGGACCCCGAGATCACGACCCGAGCCAAAGGCAGAGGCTCCAACCCACCGAGCCACCCAGGCGCCCCTTTCTTACGTGAATATAAAAAGCTCTCAGTTCTCCCGACTATGAGACTCAGTCACCGTCATCAGGCTATTAAGCATCATTAATATCCCCAGACCAAGATGTTGCCCAATTCAATCCCCATAATTTGTATGACAATTCTTTGTCTTGAAATATATTATAATATTGAATGAGATTGTTTAAACTACACTGCTTCAGAAATAGAATATTTGCCGGCCTTCCCTACCCTAAATTTCTGTCTTAAAATGCCAGTCCTTTTAATTCCATGTTTTTTTTTATTTATTTATTTGTTTATTTTAGTGTTCTTCATTTTCTTTCTCTACTTCCAGACATCCATCATTATTTTTATGCCTATTAACTTCTTTGGTAGAATACATGGTTTCCCTCCTAGAATGCACTCCTTTCTACCTACCCACTCTCACACACTTCCTCTTTTCTGTCAAAGCAAAGATTTTTCATCCAAGTAGTTAAACAACAATGACAACAACAAAAATGGACTTAATCCCAGCCTGTTTGATGCAGTATAATTTAAATCAATCCTGGTTGCTTCAATATCCTTCTAGGAACTGGTTTAAGAAAGGGTAAGTGTCCCAGTCACTGTCAAGGAGATGAGATCTCCTATTTGAAAGCATTGAAGAAGACTCCCGACTAATAAAGTGGAAAGGCAGAGTAAACTTACCAGAATATCAGGTTCTAAATTAAGACAAGAAGGAACGCCTGGGTGGCTCAATTGGTTAAGCCGCTGCCTTTGGCTCAGGTGATAATCCCAGAGGCCTGGAATCAAGTCCCACATCGGGCTCCTTGCTCAGCAGGGAGCCTGCTTCTCTCGCTGCCTCTGCCTGCCTCTCTGCCTGCTTGTGTGCACTCTCTCTCTCTCTGGCAAATAAATAAAACATCTTTAAATAAATTAATTAATTAAGACAAGTGTCCCAATTTAAAACATCTTTTTTTTTAAATAATAATAACCCTTCTTATTATTAAACCATTGTATCTGAGTTATCTGTCACTAGTAGTCAAAAGCTACTATTCATCCAGGGTACTTCCACTTGAGTTCCAGACTCATATTTTCAATATTAATTTTCCAGTTTGATCCAGATATGTCACAGGGACTTCAAACATAACTTGTTCAATAAAAAGAAAGAAAGGAAGAGAAAGAAAGAAAGAAAGAAAGAAAGAAAGAAAGAAAGAAAGAAAGAATAAAGAAAAAACAACTCATTTGTTCCATAAATTCAATGATATTCTTCTTGGTTTTGGTTTTGGTTTTGCTTTGAAATTACAGTCTGTAATGTCCCCAAATTCAGGCCAGGAAATTGGAATCCTCTCTACCTCCCTTACCTCACACTTCCAAAGTGTCCACTAAGTCCTGATAATTCAATATGCAAAACATCTCTCAAATCTACTCTCCTTTCTAGTCTTCCTACCTGGAATATTCATGCTTCCTTGCTACCCAGTGGTTGCTTGTCTAATCAACTCTTCACATTGCCTTCACAGTTATGCTCCTAAAACATTGGCAGTTTTTAAAAAATATGTATAGAATATTGTTTTCACATATTTTTTTCTGTTGCCTTTTGGAATAAACTCTTAATGCTATAACATCCAATCTGCCTGCCTTTTTGCTTAATCTCTAAACATATTCATATCTATTCTAGCTATAGCTCTCTCCTACTCAACCCCCAAATATGTTGTGGGAACACATATGCCTTTATTTCTACTGTTCCCTCTGTACATAATGTTTTATTTTCTTATTGAGTTGACAAATCCACTTGCAATAGTGCCTCCTCTTAAAACATTTTGGGACATGCACTCGCTAGAATTAGAATTGATCATCCTTGGAGAAGTATTTTTTAGTTCATACTAAAAGTTCATACAAGTGTATTATGTATCATTTGCATTTTGGTTTTTAAGTGATAAATGATTATATCTTGAATTGCCTTGAATTGAAGAATTTTGATAACTCCTAAATAGATACTAGGATTTGCATTATTAAAGCAATAAATTATTAAAATAATCATCTAAGAAACCATAAGTGAACTTATGATAATAGTAATCAATAATATTCATAATGGGTGACCTCCCATACTGTAATAATAGTAGGATAGGGAATATGTCATATTATTGCAGTAACTATAAACTTATCAGAGTCTATCAAATAGTAGCCCTTCAGTAACCAATTTTTATATGAATTCTTTATAAGAACTTATATGAATTCTTAAAGAATTTTTTGTATAATACATCATATTTTTGAAAAGCTATAAAATTATGATAAAAATAAACAACTTCTTGGTGGAATAAGAATATCTGATACAGAAATGCAATTAATTAACCATGGATGAGCAAAGACCTAAACTCCATTACATTCACTCACCAATTATTTAAAACAAGTAGGGTACACTGTACTACTCCTCTTCAGTGTTATAATTAATGCCATCTATAAACCAAAACCAAGGTAACAGAAAATATTCAGAATTTCTTTTTTATATGCATTTTCTTTGGTTTGATTTAGTCCCCCAAGAAAAAAGTTCCATTTACTTATTAGTCCCAAGGACTCTGATGCTGAGTGTTATCAGTTTCTCTGTCTAGCATAGCAGGACATCCTTAAAGGCTTCCTCCTCACCTGTGGGTAATGGTGCGATACACTGAGAACCACACAGCAGTACTCCAGCCACTTCAAGGAATTATCCCAGCACAGGTGGTTCTAAAATTTGGCTGTTCATAAAAATCACTGGAGCAGCTTTAAAAAAAATACAGATGCATAGGCCCCAATTAGAAAGAGAAGCTGATGTTAGTATTGCTGGGTAACGAAGCCCACTCATTTGTGTTTTTAAAATCTTTACAGAGGACTCTAATGTGTAGCTGGAGTTGAGAACCACTGTAACACTTAACCTTGACATACTGACCTTCCTCTTGAAGTCACCTTCCTTTATTCTAATTATGTGGTCAGAATAAGCTTCACTGCTTATGGGTTTTGTCTCCATAACTCATAGTTCAGTCCAGTTGTTCTGGTAAGAATTTCATCATTGGATTTTGCCTTTTAAATTTTCTTTAATATTTTGCCTTTTAAATTTTCTTGAATACTAAAAATGAGCCAATCGCACCTTTTCCTCCAATAATTCCCAGCTAATACATCACGCTAACAACACTGTCCCAGAACACCCCTTAATATTCACTTTCCAGTCTGCCCAATCAGAGCAAGGATGGTGAGTGTACAAGCGTTCAAAATTTATTATTTTCCTGCTTAAGGGTTGCTTGACGTGATCTGTCATCAGATAGAGAGAAACCCGAGCTTTTTATGGACAATTTAAGAATAAGAAAGTCATGTCAGCCATTGACATTTTAAAACATAATTCTCAGTTAATAAGGATAGATCTAGTCCAGAGGCTCAATCTTATAAAAAGATGTTTTTGAAAAATTACATATTTCTTTTTTATCTACCTTGACACTTGATTTGTTAATACTAGATACATGAATTTTTCTATATCCACCATTTTGAATGCCTAATTCCTGTTATTATTATACCCAATGGTAGTATGGTATAAAGTCTAAAATACCAAAAAAAAAAAAAAAAAAAAGCTGTACTGTCTTAAAATTTTCAAAACTATCATCAACAACAAAGAAAATAAATGTTAGTGCAGTAACATTTTCCCAACAATCTTCTTATAAATAAAAATGTGTTCCTCATTTTACAGTATAAATTTTCTTTCACTAAAGTAATAACATTAAATTTAAAATGGACACATGAGCACAAGTTTTCACAGAAACAATATGCATATCCAAAACCTTGGCAAAGTCCTTAATATATGTTTTAATCACATAGACTCAAGAGTGGTGAATTCACTAAGTATTTCACATAGTCAAGTCTTCCTAATAAAAAAGATTAAGATTCCTAACCCATTGTAATAATTCTATTGTATGTTCTGCAATACAAATTGGCATTATATAGTTCAACAGATTTTTTTTTTTTTTTAAGGTAAGGGCATATTCCTACCCACAAAAGATTTGCTAACTTGGCACTGATGTTGGGTCACACAGAGTACTATATGTATCTACGAAATGGATGAAAAAAAAAAAAAGAAAGACTTATTAATTCTGATAGTCATATTTTCTTTTTTTTTTTTATTCATGTTCACAAATACCTGAAATGGAAGAATACTCAAAACAAACACAGAAACAAAAGCATAGGGTTATTCTGAATTCTGTATTCCTGAAGAAAAATGACAGAAAGGAGATTTATTTTGGATTCACTTCCATACTGCTCTCCCTTTCAGAAAGCCTGGCTTTCCAAGTTCATCCAGCATAGTGGTTTCGGCCACTATCATATCCTCCAGGGAATGCTGGGAAATGAGTTACAAAGACTGAACACCATGCACATTGCACTGTTTATAAGTCTGGTTGAGAACTAAATAAGGACAGGAGCACAGCTGCAGACACACAGCAGGTAGAAAATCACTTAAGAGATCATGAAAAGTAGCAGGATAAGAAGTTTGGATGGAAAAAAAAAGTTCAGCACCAGAGGTGAAACCCTGGAGTGACAATGTAGCCTGGAAGAGAGACATAATACTTAAATTCTACTTTGAAATCCCCAATCTGGAAAAAGCAGGATCTGTAGAATATTATTTATAATTAAGAGATGGTGAAACCTGGTATGGGGAAATGACACTGCACTCTGAATGCACAGTTCTAACTTTGGTTCTAGTCAGTCACTGACTTGCATATGACTTTAAGGAAGTTGTTTATACCCTTTTCTGAACCATCCTTAAAGTGATAGTGGCAGACTACAAGTTTCAATGCCGCATTTTCTACAGGTCTACTTTTAAATTATAAAAGTTTATAAATTCTAAGTACAAACATTGTTAAAAAGCTATACAAAGAAGAACATCAGACACTTACTAGATAATAACCACAGGCTTTTAACAGAATCTTATAGTGGCCACATCAATTTCCTGTGCAGCATCCCTGAGCACTGGTGTGAACTCTTAGATTGTTCCACATCAGATGAGGTGCCACCTAATGAGGGAGATATCTGCATCTAGAGTGCTCAAATGTTTAACTGATACTCAATTTCTAGTAGTTTCTACCCTTGATCCAGGTCTGTCCTCAAAATAGTATAAAAGAAATACATTTCCTCTTTAAATATTTAAAACAGCATTTTGATTTTTTTTTAAGTTTTATCATATCTAGGTTATAAACATTCTTGTTTTCTTCAGTTATTTGTCATTTACCTGATGTCAGAGCTTGAAAAGCAAAAGGATTACTGATTTCTAAACAGGCTTAAGCTCTCAGTATCGGTTTTAAATGGTGATACCCTGACTGCAATCAATGAGACAGGGACCCCAAATTTTAAATAATCCCATATGATTAGTATTAAGGACGACACAAGAAACTTCAGCTTCTCAGCCCATTTGCTAACAAACTCAAAAAAAATCATGTAAGATTGAACTACATCAAATGCTGATATCTGATGCATGCAAGTCTCAAGGACAGACAGTGATTATACAAAAAAAAAAAAAAGAACTTCTCATAATTTAAATTATTTAATGGAAACTGGCAATTGGACAAAACAGATCATTCTCACTGTGGAAGGACTGGTTCTTAGGGAATCAGCCCTCTGCCCAGTGCAAAGGCAAATCCATATTTAAATTTACTATAGACATTATTCCTTCCTCTATAATCTACCAGTTAGTGTCTATCAAAACCATCTCTCATCCTTTGTGCCCTTTTCAGTTGGATAAAACCACCCAGTGATATCCCATTTCTCCTTATCTGCACATATTTCCTCTCCACCTTTCATTTAGGTGAGATGTAGCATTTTTTTTTTTCAGGTTTGGTATTCATCTGCTTTTGCATGCTGGACAGTAGAAATGACTACTATGTAGTTAGTCTTGATAACAAGATGTAGCCTTGATAACAAGATGTTATGAAAAGCCTAAGTCAATTGTTGTTTTTTCCTTGCTCATGTATGTGGACTTTGTCACAATATATCAAGAGCCCACAAGAAGAAATGATTTATATCTGGAGATTTCCAAGAAATATTTCTGATGTAGCCAATGATTATCAGGCATACTTTCTTCCTTCTCTCAGTACTATCTGTATATCTTACCATGAAGAGTGGGTTTTTAGTCATGGAAGGAGAAACTTTAACTGGGGATGATTATAAAATGTGCAGTTATTGGAAGTTTTTCCATACTAAAGAGCTTTGGTCAAAATGTAGTTGAGTGTGCCAAGATGGAGGTTATAATGGATGTCTCTTTACATTGCAAATTAGCATGATAATCCCAATAAAATTTCTAAATCCTGTGATTTTGTGAGTCACATCAATCTCTGTCCATCCTTGTATTTTCTTAGACCTCCATAGAATGTACCGTGATATGTGTATGTGTGTAAGTGACAGACCAGGGATACTGGACACAGTAGTTAAGGGGCTCTAGTCCTGAATAAAAGAACAGAATAGGTGCTAAGGAATGCCAGTTGTCTTATAATTCTCAGATTAAAAAAAGGGCAGTAAGTAGAATCCTTATGCAAACACAAACCAAACAGAATTTTGGGGGCTATGGGGGAATGGTGTGTATGCATGGTAGAGCATGTCTGACTGCATATATCAGAGTAGCTCAATATGGTGATGACAGGTGGGTCAGGAAAAAGATTTATTGAGTTGGTCAGTGAAAGTATGCTTTTATTAATCTGAATTTAGCTATTTTATATTTGACTGCTTCTATCATTCATTGTATTCACCATTCCTCATTGTTTTGTATCATCTAGAAATCACAAAAATATTTTCATTTGTCACTACTAAATAAATAAAATCTTTAAAAAAATATATTTTGTGTCTTGATATGGGCTAAATTCAATAGGAACTGACACACTGTTAAGAATTTTCAGGATGAATTTTTGCTATGTTAGCTTGTACCGTGAGTATTCTATTTTTTTTTTTTTAAGATTTTATTTGTTTATTTGACAGACAGAGATTACAAGTAGACAGAGAGGCAGGCAGAGAGAGAGAGAGGGAAGCAGGCTCCCCGCTGAGCAGAGAGCCCGATGCGAGACTCGATCCCAGGACCCTGGGATCATGACCTGAGCCGAAGGCAGCGGCTTAACCCACTGAGCCACCCAGGCGCCCTGTACTGTGAGTATTCTAATTTTCAGTAACACAGCCCACTGGGGAGCAGGGAACACAAGTCCTGAAATTCAGTGCGAGAGGATATAAAATCCAGGAGTTTACTCTTGCACAAAGATACTATGTGGGTTTAAACTGTATATTCTCCCACATTTCTCAGCACAAATTTTAAGTTTAAAACTTACATATTACACATATTCTAAATTTATGAAAAACATGAACCTAAATTAAAATTAGTCGGCACAATTACACTGCTCCTCAATGTGGGGGAAAAAGGTGATAATTTTTTTATTATGGTAAAATAAATGGAGAAGTATAAATTTGGAGATGTAACCACAAAGTAAATGGTAAAAAGAATATTGTACTTGAGCAATTTTTTCCCCTGTAGTTTTGTCAATAGTTTCTTCTGCATATTGTGTGCTGTAAGCTAGCCACATGAAATAAATGACTTTGGCCTTAACTGAATGCTACTGTCTGCACTACATCATAACCCCATCCTGCCGATAATAAGCCTTACTTGGCAGTAATCTAAATCCAGTGGCATTTGGAAAACTGCAATAATGATGATGAAATTAAAACCCCAGAATTTAAGTAGCACATAGGTCAGTGTGCAGTAAAAATGTAGGTAAGAATAATAATGACCTCTAAAATGTTTGTGTTCATGGTGAAGGCTGAGCTAATTAGGACAGGAAGCTGAAATATATTATTTCTTTTCTGAATGTTCCAAATATAATGACCTGGAATAAACATAAGCAAATTCAGAAGTTGTGTCCTCTTAAAGCAATAATATACACAATACTTCCATATTTACATCTGTATACCTTTTGACTTCTATTGACCTAGGTGGTTCTTAATGAAGCTCTTTTTTAATTTAAAGGTCTGCTACTAGCAATAATTAAAATTGGGCAGTGTATCTTCAACAGTCCCGGCAAGGATTACCTTAGCTATATATACTACTTCCAGAACAGCCTTTCTCAGTCTGTATCTGTAATGTCTCTCCCTTAGTTTGGAATTTGTTGGCCTAACCACCTGAATCCTACCCAGACCCTCATGAATTAGAATTAGTCATGTGGAAATTCATCCAGAGAAGAAAGACTCTAGTTCCTTTTTCTTTACTTCTCTTTCTCTCTCTTCTTTCCTTCCTTCTTGCTTTCTCTCTCCCTTCCTCCCTCCCTTCCTTCGTTCGTTCCTTCCTTCCTTCCTTAAAATTTATTTATATAGTTGAGAGAGAGAAATAGGAGAGGGGCAGAGGGAGATGGAGATAGAGAATCTGAAGCAGACTTCCTGCTGAGGGCAGAGCCTGAAAAGAGGCAGGGGAGGGTGGGGGAGTGGGGCTGGGTCTCACAACCCTGAGATCATGACCTGAGGCAAAAGCAAGAGTTAGATGCTTAGCCTACTGAGCCACCCAGGTACCCTCTTTTCCTTTTTTTGTACACACACAGAAAGGGGTTGTTGTGTCTTTTATTGTTCTGGTTAAATAGTGCACTAACCAAATTAAGCAAGTGCCTTCATTCCAGATTTCTCATTCTTTTCTCTATGTAGTATGATCTTTCAAGGGAGAGTCGATATAATTCAATCCACATATCAACAAATTTCATCACCTACTATTTTTAGTGTCTCTGGGGACACTATTATTCCATGAAATCCAATTTGGGAAAAAAGTGATAAAATATGATTTCTTTTTAAATCTCTGCCTACTCTTAATCTACTGTAAAACTTCATCTTAAATACTCCCAGACGCTCATTCATCTGGGTTCACTGGGTTTAAGTGGAATGACATTCCTCAGCTAAGCAAGTGATAAAACTGATGGAAAAAATATCTTTCAAGAGCCAGCCAGACCATACAGTGAAAAACAATCAATGTGAGTTTTCTTTATTCAGTATTTCTATTCATTATTGTTATAATGAATGCACTGTATTCAAATTACTAAAGCACAGAATAATTACCACTTTTTTAAGTGCACCATTATTAAAGTTACTTCCTCAGATTTCCTATGGTGTGACAGCAATGGCCATAAATGGTCTTTGAACATCTTTTAGAACTAAATGCCAATTTGAACCTTTAATCAAAGCTGACATATGATTTTACCTAGAAAGCAACAACAAGATTTTCCTATCTTTAAGACAGGTAGAAAGATAGATCTGAAGAATTTAAAACAGAAACACTAAGTGATTTATTTACTGAATGTCAGCTGGACAATTACGAGATACAAAATAAGTGAAAAAGAGAGAGCATATATTGTCACTTTATTTGGCACCATATCAACCAAAAATCATTAACTGTTTCATTGGACAATTCTACTTTTTTTCCTTAGAAATCAACTCTAAGTATATTTTTCAAGAGCTCAATGACTTTAAGGCTTTTTTCCAGAAGGTATGAAATAGCATACAGGTGTATAGTTATTCACTCAATGGGATCTTTTTTGTTAAAATAATTAGCCTCTCATTCGTTCAAGTCCTCCCTACAACTGACTTTCAAATAGCAAGGAGGAGTAATTTGCAGTGTCATATTTTACCATTCAGACATATGGAAAAAAAAGAATGAAATTAAGATTAAATGACCCATCATACAACAAATACATAAGAAATATTTTGAATAAATAAATTAAAATATTTATAGACTTCTCTTATCTGGAAAAGCTGTGAGTTTACTAGCTCACTGGTATCCCTATTTGGGGGTATTTCACTTCCCAAATATGCATGATCATCTGAGCTGTATTTTTCATCTTCAGTATAATATATGTATATACATGCATACATATACACACACATATATATGGTATTATATTTTTTATATGTCTATCGCAATTTTGCCTTCCCTATTACAGAACAAATATTAAACATGATTTTTAACATAATTTTAAACTTGGGTCTATTATTTAGAACTTGACAGACAGTCCCTTTTTGCTAATACTGAAAGATACTACAACCCCTTCCTTCGTATATACATGTAAAAAAAAGAAGGAGTTATATTCCTCCATCTATGGCTGAACTTTCACATAGTCATAGATCAGGGAGGGAACCAGGCAATATAATTAGGTCACATAGCAAAGCAAAATATGAGTTGGTCCCTGTTGCACAGCCTAGAAATAAACTGGCGAGTACCTGTTTCTTTAGGCAGGCAATCCACCCATATAATTTAGAACCATGATCTCTTTCAGAGTTGGAGCTGAGCTTTGCATGCTCCTCCTGCAGAGCATAGAGATGTGTGCACAGTGAGCTTCTAAAAAAGGTCTGAGAATGATAAAACATGTGTATGTACTAAGTTATTTGATAAATACATGCCATCCATTTCAAGTATTTTATATAACCCAAACCCAACTTTAACAGAGGAATTTTTCAACAAGTAAATTTCATTCCAGACTACGAAATCTAAAGCCCCAGGGACATTCATCAATTCTACTTTTTCTCTTCACAACTATTTCCTCCTGTACCCTAAGTCATAAAAAGACATTAAGGGGCATCTTGATACAGAAACACTCACAATTTTCATAAAAATGTTAACACTTAACAGAAAGAAGATTTCCAGTTGACAAAATCTCTCTTAGTTTGACCCATTTTACTTCTTTCTTGAATGTAGAGACACATGCTAATATTTATACTGTGCTAAATATAAAAATACCTGAGAGTAGCTGGATAGAGCCAATTTTCAATAGGCAACCTATTAGTTTCTCCATCTCTATATGCATTGACTTACATGAAAAGAAAGGGAAAGTTAAATGAGATCTCTTTAAATGCAATTTCCTTTTTGAAGCTATGCATATAACACTTTGTATTTTAGTTTTTAAGATTACTGACATCCTGTAAATGCAAATATACACTTTCTATATTACAATATTACCCAAGAAAAAAACAACAAAAAAAGGAAGTGCCTGTGTAGGAGTTAAGTAGGAATAGAACAGTCCTAGGATTGTACCATTCCCACAGTGCTTCAGGGTTGTCTTTCAAATTTCTACTTTTAAATCGCTTCTATTCCTATCACATTTCATCAAATTGGGTGAGAATTTGAATCTTGTTTTCTCATTTTAAAAATTCACTTCCCCCATCATCACCACACTTGCTTTTCAAGGAGTCTCATTCCAATTGTAATATTATGATAAAACAATGTATTTGTTTTTATCCATTTGGATTGTATTTTTTTCATTAACCAGCATTTACTAGCATTTATAGAGAAAATGTCTCCTTTATATACATTGTTGAAAGAAAAAGATTAGGTATGCAATTAGTGATCACTGGAATTCTGCCTATGTTTACTTTATTTGGTCTGTGTAAATAAACTTAATTTTTTAAAAACTATTATAATAACTTCTAATAAGAATAATATTTAATAATATAATAGATCATGCTTAACATAGATCTTGCTTACTATACATCATCTCTAACTTTTAGACAACCCCCAAGTACAATCTAATTGCTTTCATTCTGCAAAAGAGTTAGCAGGTTTTCGGAGACATTCTGTCACTTGCCCAAGGCCACATAGTCAGTAAATGTCAAGCCTGGTATTTGAGCCTTCATCTCTTTGGCAACAAAGTCCACACTTGAGGAAAGGAAATTCAAAGTATGGAACACATGTTGACATTTATTATATGAATACCAATGGAATCCATCTACTGCTTTGCAATTATTCAAAGTGAAATATGGATAGAACAGAAGGCCACTATTTAAGGTAGTGATAGAATGATCTGCTTCAATTTCACAAAGTATTTCTTAATTGGACAGTTGTAAAGCAGGGCCATAACTGATAGAATAAAAGAAGAAACAAAAAGAAAAGTACCTCAAGACTTCTGATCTCACTTTCTCCTGCATTATGTTAAGAAAATAAGTCATATAATTTATAATGTAGAGCCCCAACTACATAAGTCAAATGTTGCACTGAATATTTCTAAAATATTACATCAGCCAAGAAAGGACACAAGTGTGCATGGTATTCAGGGTTCTTAGAGTCTTGATATTACACAACATTCCTGTCCTGCCTCTTTAGCCACTGGTATTAATAGTTCATAAGTATAGACACTGATTAAATTTCTTTCTCTTTTTGGGGCCAGGGACAGTTTTTGTAAGACAGACAAATTAAAATATGTGATCAGATTTATCCAAGTAATGAAAAACAGAAGAATAAAAGAACTTCTGGTCTCTGGGCCATTCCAGGGTCAACATTTGGACCACCATGGATGACCCGAGAATTCTGAACAAAACACTATAGTGTCAGGACTATAACATAATACCACTAACTGGTTTAAACTGAAAACTGACATGGTCCATTGGGCTCTTATTTTTAGGGTTTCCATGCCCACCGATGGGAATGGAGCTTGTTCACTTACATGGACTGACTTTCTCTCCACTCTAAATGAAAGTTTGAGGTGAGGGAGGAAAACAACACAGTAATTGTATTCATTTTCTAAATAAACAAAAATAGAAAATATTATAAAGTTGCCCTAAAAGACTCCTGGCAAATTATGGGCACTCAAAACTATTTGACCACTGAACTAAAAAATTAATCAATATAATATAGTGCTCCCCTTCTGTCATTTTCCATCAGCTTAAAGAACCCTGATGTCCTACAAGAATTCATATAAACTCTCCTTTGCATTCATCTTATAAAAGTAAGCATTATCCCTAAAGTTTTCTCTCTCTCTCTCTCTCTCTCTGTCTCTCTTTTCAGCTTGTTGAAGAAAGGATCTAGCAATTATTGAACATCAACTCATGTCCAGACTTTGAAAATATGGCATTTTATACATCCCCATATTTCAGATGCAAAAAGAGAGGCTCTTACGGATTAACTACCATGCTCAATATCACAGTTATAACCAACAGAGTAGGGATTCAAACCAAAGCATCTTACACTACACAAAAGGCTCTTTCAATCTATATAATACCTCAAATATTAAGTTTGGTATGGAGATTGATCATTTTTAGTCAAAATCTTAATTGTGCAAACTGCTGAACTTAAGTCAGAGCTGGCTTAGACAGTTATAGAGGCCACGCTGGCCTAACCCTTGGGAGGTGACCTTTAATTGTAGTCTAGGGAAGTTGCACATGGAGGCTGACTTCAGGATCACTAGTATATTGACTAATTCCCTATTCTTGGTTTATATGTTGCCACATAAAATAAAACCAAACTCTCCTAGAAAAGGTAGCAATTCACATACCTCAGTGGAAAAAATGCTAGGGGTTTCTTGATAGAAAAAAAAGACTCATTCCGAAGATTTGTAGTGGTTTCTAGTTTGGCTTGTTGGTAATTCTGTTACGTGTTTAACTTCCATCATTTCTTTGGAGTAAAATGACTACCTTAAAAATGTTCTATGGTGGTTTTTAGGATCCAATAGCATGAAATGAACTCATAAACCATAAAGGGCTTTGACAGAGACTGGCTAGATGTTCACAAACTCTTTCCTCTCAGTCTCTGGGCAGAAAGCTAAACTATATTTCCCCAATTTCCCTGTTTAGGTGTGGCGATCCGAATGAATTCTGGCCTATAGATTGTGGATAGAAGTGATAGAGAATATCTCTAAAACAGGCCCCCAAAAAACACACTGTGAAACACTCTGCTCTGTTCCTTCCCTCATCTACTGTGAAGAAAGCAGGACAATGGCAAAACCCTAGGGGAGAAGAGAGCAAGAGAACTCCTGGCACCACCAAAGTCTATACTAGACGATTTAGATGACAGATAAATGTTTGTTGTCCCAAGCAACTGACATCTGGAGGCTCTTTGCTATAGCAATTTTCCAACTCTGAATAATCTAAGCCCTATACAAATGTGAGGGAGGTATTTCTGTCTTTTATTGTTAACATAATAGCCGAAGCCCAGACCTGATACTGTAGGAATATGCTACTGTCACAAATGACCATTTTGTACATTGTTGCTTACTGTTGTAAAAGTATTTCCTAGGGCTTTCCAGACCTGCTGAAATACCTTGATTCCACTCACAAGCACTGAACTGCAAATAGCTGATTTTTACTTAGCCTACTTCTGCACTTTCAGCAACTGCCAAAAAAGGTTCTTTTCTGAACTTTTGTCCTAAAAGAAAGGATGAAACTCTTTCCACTAAATAGATGACTTTTATACACTTTAAATATCCCTTAATACAGCCAGTATTTTTGACCACTTGCAAAACAGTTTGTCATAAAGAGATGACAGAATTTCAAATTGTTTATTTGCATTTGCTACCAGCCTGAAGTACATGCCCTTGCTATTTGTAGGGCGTTTAAAACGTGTATTTCATACTAAAGATTGCTATTATAAAAGTTCCTCCAATATTCTCCACTGCCAAGCAGATGATGTGAAAAGTAGACATACTGAAATAGATGAAGAAGCGTCAGTATTGGGCAATGAAAACAGCATACTCCAAAGATTAGTATACTTGCAATGGACCCGTAAAGAGATGATTCACTGCCTTTATCAAAAAACTTCTAAAACTATAAATGATCAGACCTGAGATGTATCTGTTTTATTTATTTATTTTTTATTTTTTTAATTAAATTTATTTATTTTCAGCATAACAGTATTCATTATTTTTGCACCACACCCAGTGCTCCATGCAATCCGTGCCCTCTATAATACCCACCACCTGGTACCCCAACCTCTCACACCCCCGCCACTTCATTCCCCTCAGATTGTTTTTCAGAGTCCATAGTCTCTCATGGTTCACCTCCCCTTCCAATTTCCGCCAACTCCCTTCTCCTCTCCAACTCCCCATGTCCTCCATGATATTTGTTATGCTCCACAAGTAAGTGAAGCCATATGATAATTGACTCTCTCTGCTTGACTTATTTCACTCAGCATAATCTTTTCCAGTCTCATCCATGTTGCTACAAAAGTTGGATATTCATCCTTTCTGATGGAGGCATAATACTCCATAGTGTATATGGACCACATCTTCCTTATCCATTCGTCTGTTGAAGGGCAGAAAGATTCCCTTCTTCTTTTTTTTTTTTTTTAATAAACATATATTTTTATCCCCAGGGGTACAGGTCTGTGAATCACCAGGCTTACACACTTCACAGCACTCACCAAAGCACATACCCTCCCCAATGTCCATGGAAATATTTTAAGATAGGAGTACTTCATTTAAATTAAGGGTTTCTAAATATCTCAAATATCTCATTTCTAAATATCAGTCCAATTCTAATAGCATGTACTTGACCAAATATTATTTGTGTCAAATTTATGAAGCTACTATATTTAAGAAATCCAGGAAGAGTGTTGATTATTAAAAAGAAATGACCCTTTCTTTCCCTAAGAAAAGTCCTTGTACTAAGTGCTGAGCAATGAGGAAAAGACTGAAAAACATCAAAGTGGTTATAAGAAAATCTCAAACTTTTCCATGTCATTATTATTTTTTGAGAGAAAGAATATGCATGTGTGCATGTGTGAGCAGTGAAGAGGAAGGGGTGAAGGGGGAGGGGAGAGGGAGAGGAAGAATCTTGAGCAGACTCCATATTCAGTGAGAAGCCCATCTGGGGCTTAGTCTCACAACCCCGAGATGATGACCTGAGCCTAAATCAAGAGTCAGGTGCCTGACTGAGCCTCCAAGGTGCTCCTCCATATGTTATTATATGCAATTAGTAAGCTTTTTTACTAGCACAGAATTTTTTTTTTTAAAACGGAAACACACATCACATTTTCCTCCAGATGTTCTTTCTCTTCCTTACACCATTCTTAGGAATAGATGTCATCCACACATCCTACCATAGCTTTGTTCCAACTTTTATAAAGGTATCAAAGAATATCAATCTATATCACCTCAGGACAGGATTCAGATTCAAGACAAAATATGATGGCAGTAACGGTGGCAAACATTAAAAGAACTATGTGCTACCAGATTTCATTAACATAAACATATCTGCCAATACTGGGTTCTCCCAGGGGTCTTAAAAATATACATAAACACATGTATATTTTATATAAATATATTTATAACTATATATTCATATTGATTTATATTTTGATTTATATTATTATAATATTGATTTATTATATATATTATATACATACATATATATTATATATTATTATATAATAATATATATTATTATATAATAATAATATATAATAATATAATAATAATCATATAATAATATATAATATATATAAATATAATATATAATATATATATGTGTGTGTGTATATATATGGAGGGAGAGAGAGAATTTGAAGCAGACTCTCCCTTGAGCATAGAGCCTAGTGAAGGGTTTAGTCTAAGGATCATGGGATCATGATCTGCTACAAAACCAAGAGTCAGATATTCAACTAACTAAGCCACCCGGCTGCCCCATCTCTTAGGGGTCTTACAGTGTTTGACTATATCAATGTTTGGTGGCCCTTTCTGCTGTTAATGTCACTCTTCTTTCATCCAATTACAACACGTCAAAATTCTCATCATGGTCAAATTACCTTGTAAAGATTTCATCCACTGCTCTGAAAGAGATCTCTATCCCTATCCATTCAATTTACATCAAATATTTGAATGAAAGACAGATGCACAAACAAATGGACAATTATTAAAAGACTAATTCATTTAAGATGGTCTCATCATCTATTCTATCTTCAATTGGGTAAGAATAAGTAATACCTGTGGCATTTTTTTCTTTTCTTACTTTATTAGCACAGAGATAAAAATAAAGAGAAAAAGGATTGCTATTCTGGATCTTTCTTGCCATGAATAAAATAATTTATATAACAAAAGTCAATAAGCCCACCTCATGCATGGCTGTCAATGCCAGCTCTTTTATTAATATTTATGTTTGAAGAAATTGGAAGCTCCAAAATTATAAACCTATACGGCCTAAGAGGAGCATTTACCCTCCTTTTCAGTTTGGACTCCAAAGCTTTCAAAATATTTAGTTGTTTGATGGCACTTCTCTTGCTTATCACTGTCCTAATAGTTTTTTTTTCTACTGAACTATATAATTATTTTCTGGGTGTATGTATGTGAGTACAACACATAACAACTCTTATATATTCATGTGCAACTGTCCATAAAACAGTTTTAAATCTTCTACTTCTCACTGGATTCAAATAACAAAATTAATTCCTAGTGTTGTAACAAGTGTATCATCATTCAAAACCTTACTCATTTCAATCTTGGTATACAATCTTACCTTCTAGCTCGCATGTAGGTCATTAAAGTTACTGAAAACAATAGGAAAACGTTATTTTGACAGCTGCCATAATGCAATAAATGTTCTTCTATTTTTGTACAGAAGATAAAAACTGCCAGTCTGAATAAGTGATGAGAGGGAAGTATCAAGACATCAAATCCCCTACAGTTCTGTTATTGCTAAAATAATCTGTGTCAAGATAAAATTATCGGCTACTTATGTCTTTTAGAAACTTATCTTGAACTGAAGAGAATATTTAAAATGACTCAATTAGCTTACTCAATTCCAATTTTTATCAGTAGTACAGAAAAAAAAAATAAACAAATTAGTCCATATGTAGTAAAAGATCCCTCTACCCCCAAAACCTACACAAAGTATTTTGAGGATACTGCTGTAAAAAATGTTTATCTCTCACCTTGAGGTGGCCTTTTCCCCATGAACTCTCTCCCCAGATAAATTTTTAGATAAGAAATTAGGAGATACCCTAAATTTTACCTATTTATATAAATTTTTTTCACCATCATGTGGGAGTCTACCAAACAAATAAATATGTACCGAGAAAATATATGAGTTTATTCTCAAGTCAAGCTCCCCAGGAATGAAAGAAATACTAACATAAAAGTTATGGCCCTAAACAATGACAGGTGAAGAAAGTTTCAGCAAACACATTGTTGACGTATGCAGGAGGCAGAAAATAACACTTAACATTGGAGGCAGAAGTGAAGTTCGGCTCTGGTATTAAGACCATGAGTAAGGATGATATGAACATGTGAATGGATCACAGTAAAGTAGGAGAGTTTTAAAGTAGTGACTACCAAGTGGTTCAGGTAGGAAGACTCCTTTCTAACATGTGCATTGTTGGTGAGAATTTTGGGAAAAGACAATTATCTATTATATTGGTGGTTTCACAAACTGATACAAAGTTTTTGGAGAGCAATTCAGTAAGACTTACCAAGTTTTTATTATTATTTTGTTGCTGTTGTTATTAGACTTACCAAATTTTTAAATACAGAATCTCTATAACCTGGCAGTTTCACCTTCAGGAAACTCAAATGCAAAAATACACAAATAACCATCTTAAATGAATTAGTCTTTTAATAATTGTCCATTCGTTTGTGCATCTTTCTTTCATTCAAATATTTGATGTAACATATACTTTTTCATTATATTTGCTACAAACTTATCTCAACATGTGGAATAATGGAAAATAAGGTAATTGACAATAAATAAAGAAATAATCATACTTTAGAATACCACATACCCTTCAAAAGTGCATTTTAAGTGGCACCTGGGTGGCTCAGTGGGTTAAAGCCCCTGCCTTCGGCTCAGGTCATGATCCCAGGGTCCTGGGATCGAGCCCCTCATCGGGCTCTCTGCTCAGCAGGGAGCCTGCTTCCCCCCCTACCCCGCCTGCCTCTCTGCCTACTTGCGATCTCTGTCTCTGTCAAATAAATAAATAAAATTTTTAAAAAGTGCATTCTAAGTCTCTGGATTTAGAAACATAAAAATATTCAAGTATATTGTTGAATAATGTGTAGCATGCAGTAGGTTATATTGAAATATGTTAAGTCTATGTTAGTTTGTGCATAAACAAAGGGACACGTATAAAGCAAATACTGTTTATTTAATGGAGATATATTTTGTTGGAGGAACTTTTGAATAAAAAAAACAATACTGGTTGACTGTTAAGATAGTAACATTGTGGAAAAACAATTGACCTTAAGAACAAGATAGGACAGAATGAGAAATTTGTTGGAGAGTCACCCAGCTTCAACCTGAGGAGTTGTGAATAGCAGATTTACCACTTTTGCAGAATTTACACATCTAGAAATATTTTAAAATCACATTGGGTAGATATTGCATGTTTTAGGTAAGGTTATTTTGGTCAGAAGTCTTCAAAATTATGGAACTAGAAGTACTTTTTGAAACCATGATTACATCTCAAATATACTGGCAAATAGTTCAATAATGATGGAACTCAAACAATAAGCATCGGTGCTCTTTACATCCTTACAGTGGAAGGACCACAAATTGTGATAAACTTCTCATCCCTTCTCTCAGGGTGGTTAAATATTGGACCTACAGAAATAATCAGGAATCTTATATTATGTGAGAACTACTTTTCTTCATTTTGTTTTCTTTTTGTTTAAATCTGAGTATAATTGACATATGTTACATTAGTTTCAGTTGTACAACGTAGTGATTTGACAAGTTTATACATTATACTATGCTCACCACAAGCTGCCACCATCACCATACAATGATATCACTGTACTATTGGCTACATTTCTTTTATTCCTGTGACTTACTCATGCCTGTATCTTCTACTCCCCTTCACTTGTGTTGTCCATCCCCCTACTCCTGTCCCTCTAGCTGCTATCTAACTCAAAAAGATATGTGCATTTCTATGCTTACCATAGCATTATTTATAATAGTCAAGACATGAAAGCAGCCTAAGCGTCCATCAATAGATAAATGGATGAGGATGATGTAGTAAACACACAAACACACACACACACACACACAATGGGATATTACACAGACCTAAAAAAGCCATACCATTTGCAAAAACATGGACTCCATTAATAAATGGATGAGGAAGATGTAAACACACACACACACTTACACAAACACTCACTCCCAAACACACACACACGATGGGATATTACACAGACCTAAAAAAAGCCATACCATTTGCAAAAACATGGACTCCATTAATAAATGGATGAGGAAGATGTAAACACACACACACACTTACACAAACACTCACTCCCAAACACACACACACGATGGGATATTACACAGCCCTAAAAAAGGCATACCATTTGCAAAAACAATAGATAAATGGATGAGGAAGATGTGGTAAACACACACACACACACACACACACACACACACACAATGGAATATTACACAGCCATAAAAGAGTCATACTACTTGTGAAAACATGGAGAATCTAGAGAGTACTATGCTTAGTGACAAATACCCTATAATTACACTTATATGTGGAATCTAAAAAACAAAACAAAAACAAATGAATGAACAAAAAGCAGAATCCATCCTTTCCTTCATTTTTAAATTTTGCAAAAATCAATCAACTAAAAATAAACAAAAGTCTCTTGGGTTATACTAGTTTTTTTTTTTTTTTTTTCATCTTTTAGTAATGACCCTCCCCCATTTCAAGTCTAAATACAATAACAAATGATTATGAAAATTTAACTTTTAGTGGCCTATAAACATTCTTCCCAAGCCAGCGCACATCTGAAAGAGCCTGGCAGGCTCTGCGCCCACACTGTAGTAGCTGGCTGGTTTGTGTCAAGGATGAATGGCACAGGAAGAGCTAAAAAGAGAAGCTGCTCCCATTATCCTTGACTCCGGACAGCTTGATGAGTGATCAACTTTCAGGAACAACAATTCTCTGCAAGAATCTCAGTTATCCTCACAGAGTTTCAGAATTTTTGTACATTACTTTCCTATTTTTAAAAATGCTTCAGTACAATCTAGCCAATAACCACTTTCATAAGCCTTCTTAGGGATCGCTGAAAAAGTGCCCCTCCTTATGAGTAACAGCAAATTTCTAAGTATGCTCGCAGGGTGCTGCTCTGATCCCTCAATGTTTTGTTTTTGTTTTTTTCCTGTCACTATCATTCTTTCCTTTCCACTCTCTCACTGTCTTTCCCCTGTGCTTTTCTTGATTCTCTTCAAGCCTCCTTAACATGTGTAAAGACCTCTCAGCTTACACACAAGTATGGGAATTTGCACGTGCCAAAACCTGACTCTATCAATACATTTGTTGATGAGAATTTAAGGAGGAAAAGGTAAGAACTCCACAGAGGTAGTGCTAATTGATTTTCTTTATAAACACATAAGCAATTATACAAGTGACCATCTGCTTTGTCTGCATGAAGTTAATGAATACACAAAAGAATCAAATTTTGAGCTTACTTAAATCTTAAAGCCGACCACATAGAAAGTTGCTTAGATGTGTCATAAGACAAAAAGGGAAAGTGTTCTAGTCCGCAGGCCAACAAAACAGGATCCCTTGTTTGTTTCAGTGAGAAACAGTGAAAATAGAGTTATATTGGTTGCAATATCTCAATGAACAGATATCAGAAACTAAAATACAACATTATTTTCAAGCAGGACTCTGATATTTATCGAGCCAAATTGAAGCTACTAAATATTAAAAAAATAGTTTAAGACAACATCACTGTGGCAATTAGCAATTTCCTTTTAAAAATGTGTTCATCTCGGGCGCCTGGGTGGCTCAGTGGGTTGAGCCGCTGCCTTCGGCTCAGGTCATGATCTCAGGGTCCAGGGATCGAGTCCCGCATTGGGCTCTCTGCTCAGCAGGGAGCCTGCTTCCACCTCTCTCTCTGCCTTCCTCTCTGCCTACTTGTGATCTCTCTCTGTCGAATAAATAAATAAAATCTTTTAAAAAAAAATGTGTTCATTTCATTTGGCTCAGTATTCTAGAAGCACACATAAACTATCTCATGCAGATAATCATTAGAAATAAAAAAGCATGGCATAAATTAATTCGAAGGATCACTGCTATAAGAAAACACTCCTAGACTCCAGTGTTAAAAAGTGGGTATTTTTCACTATTCTTACTTCAGTAGGTAAATGAAGATTTTTATATATAAGCAATATATAAATATATGATATCTATAAGTTTATATGTAAGTGTATATATATATAACATAAGTGTGTATATATATCTATATATATAATATAAGTGTGTATATATATATATATATACATATATATACATATATATGGTGGAAAACCAAAGACTTGCAGGCACAACAATTATTTTACCTATTCAAGCTGAACACTGAATGTGTACAACTGCAGATCTACATGCTAAGATCCTACAATGCATGAGAACATAGTTATATTAATGATATACATGGGATATTCATAATTTGAGGAGTAATATCTCTAAAATTATTAATAAAAATCACTGGTCATTCATGGAGTGCATGGGTGGCTCAGTGGGTTACAGCCTCTGCCTTCGGCTCAGGTCATGATCTCAGAGTCCTGAGATCGAGTCCCACATCGGGCTCTCTGCTCAGCAGGGAGCCTGCTTCCTACTCTCTCTGACTGCCTCTCTGCCTGCCTCTCTGCCTACTTGTGATCTCCCTCTGTCAGATAGATAAATAAAATATTTTTAAAAATCAGTGGTCATTCATTAATTCTGCGAATACTTACTAACTCATCTTTGGAAACAGTTTCTACTCGCTGCTGGACAAACTGCTCTGATAAGAGGGTGCACCCTCATGACACTTAGCACTCTGTAAGTCAGGATTGCTGTTATTGGTCGATACTGCAAGTGTCCTAGAACACCAGAGATAAGAGTATAGATCACTGGGACTCTGTTGGGCAGTAGGCACATCAGGGAAGGGCACCCAAGGAAATGAAATTTGAGGGGACAACTGAAGGATGACCAAGAGTTTAGGGAAGAAGCATTGGATACACTTTATGCTCATGGTTGGAGCATTGGGTACTCTAGATTCTACCTCATTATAGATTTTTTAAAAAGATTTTATTTATTTATTTGACAGAGATCACAAGTAGGCAGAGAGGCAGGCATAGAGGAGGAAGCAGGCTCCCCAAGGAGCAGAGAGCCTGACGCGGGGCTCGATCCCAGGACCCTCCTGGGATCATGACCTCAGCTGAAGGTAGAGGCTTTAATCCAATGAGCCACCCAGGTGCCCCTAGATTTTTTTAATAAAGACAAATATATCTGTGAATGGAGGGGAAGATATCAAAATCTGGGTCATTATCACATGAGAAAAAGTTTTACCCCAAAAAATGACATTGGTGGATGCCAATTTAAAATCCATTTAAACAGAATTTTTTAAATTTGTCCTCTCCCCCAAAAGAAAATAAATAAGCATGTTAATATAACATATAAAATATAAAACAATACAAAAAATAAAATAGTGGGTGTTACACAGGCTGGATGGAGTGCTAGCTTTAAATCTGCAGCGTAAGCCTATAGAACTGGAAGTTTAAGATCCCCACCTCTAGGTTGCCCCAACCTACTTCTAGTCTCATCTTAAGAGTTCCCTAAACATGCTATAAATTCAAGGTAAACTCTCTTATATCCACTCCCCTGAGTACCTCTGACTCTTCCATCCTCAAATGTGCTCTGGGCTTCCATCTGCCTATGCTCTTCTCCCATAAAGGCCATTTCCTCAGGGACTTCTATATCCTCAGTCAGCTGATTATAGTTCTTTCTATACACATTTTGAATGACACATGAGTCAAATTCTGGCTTGCATATTTTATGAATGTAGTCATCAGAGTCCCCCACCTGATTGGAAGCTCCCACAGGAAATGAATTTTGTCTTCATCTTTGTATGCAACGTGGGGTAAATTTTATTTAATATTTAAAATAAAAATGGATTAAACTGAATCGAATTGAATTAGTATGAAGCCTGTAAAACAGCCCATCAACCTAATTGAAACTTGAGACTGTGTGGCCTGTTTTTCACTGTGAAACCACTCACACAAAAAAGTTGTATGATTTTTTAAAACTCGGCTCGCCTTAAAATTGGGACTATTTTACATAATTTTGTTGAAGAAATACCATGTTTCACATCAGTGAATTTTACAAGTATCTCAAATCTTGTCTCTAGAGTTAGTGAGCCATGGAGAAAAGCTCATTGTGTGGGAGAAAACACCATTCATTCCATCTTTCCTCACCAAATATCGACTATGCTACTTGTGTGCATAAGAAACCATCCTAAGTGCTGGGGAAATAATACTGAAGGAGACATAAGAGCTTCCATTACGAAGCTTAGAGGTTAAGGCAAATTGGAGGCATAGTAAATAGACATATTTACAAAGTCATAAGTATTATGAAGGAAACAAATGGGGTGTTGACATAGAGAATAGAACACAGGCAGAACTGTGGATGGAGCGTTAAGAAAACAGTGTGGAGATTCCTCAAGAAATTAAAAATAGAACTTCCCTATGACCCTGCCATTGCACTCCTGGGTATTTACCCCAAAGATACAGATGTAGTGAAAAGAAGGGCCATCTGTACCCCAATGTTTATAGCAGCAATGGCCACGGTCGCCAAACTGTGGAAAGAACCAAGATGCCCTTCAACGGACAAATGGATAAGGAAGATGTGGTCCATATACACTATGGAGTATTATGCCTCCATCAGAAAGGATGAATATCCAACTTTTGTAGCAACATGGACGGGACTGGAAGAGATTATGCTGAGTGAAATAAGTCAAGCAGAGAGAGTTAATTATCATATGGCTTCACTTACTTGTGGAGCATAACAAATATCATGGAGGACAAGCGGTGTTAGAGAGGAGAAGGGATTTGGGGTAAATTGGAAGGGGAGGTGAATCACGAGAGACTATGGACTCTGAAAAACAATCTGAGGGGATTGAAGTGGCGGGGGTGTGAGAGGTTGGGGTACCAGGTGGTGGGTATTATAGAGGGCACAGATAGCACTGGGTGTGGTGAAAAAATGATACTGTTATGCTGAAAATAAATAAATGAAAATAATAATAATAATAATAAAAAGGAAACACCCTCAGTGATGGAAAATTTAAACTGAGACCTGACAAATGCTGTAATTTGAGAACAGCAGGAGAATCCAATGACATATTGAAGAGCTCATCATATTGTTTACAGACTTTAAAAGATTATTTGTGGAGAAAAGATAAATATTAAGGAAAAATAAAAACCTATAATGGAATTTTTTTTTTTAAAAATTGCCAAAGGTATGAGCACTCCCGGAGTTATAACTAAAAAGATTGATGGTTTAACTAATCCATATAGATATTTGAGTCTAATACATAACCTTGTTAAATACATTCTTTTCTACCTTGTTCACCCTATTACATGAGATTGTTTCATATCTCAGGCACCTTCATGGACTTCTATGTTTGCACCCTTGCATCAGAACCTAAGAACAACTGTTACCATTCTCCAATAGTGGGTCCTAAAGACAAAGTACTCACATCATTCTCCAAAATATCCATGCAGCACGGACTCTGCTCACCTCATATCTTTTTATTATTATTATTATTTTCAATTAGCCAACATACAGTACATCATTAGTTTTTGATGTAGTGCTCAATAATTCATTAGTTGCTTTTAAGACCCAATGTTCATCACAACACATGACTTCCTAAGTACCCATCACACCGTTACCCTAGACCGCTCAGTTTGTTTCCCGGAGTCCAGAGGTTCACCTCACATCTTATTACTCACCCACAGTTTGCTGAAAAACAATGGCTCCTAATTTTTCAAGACTTTACTAAAAAGTTTTTATTTGAGTGATTTTGATGGTAGAACTTTTTTTTTTTTTTTTCAGAAATGTTCACAATAAACGAAAATAGATTTTTTTGTATTCTTGTTTCCTACAAGAAAACACTATTTGGACTTTTTTTCATTGTAAATGTTATAGGAACCAACTCTTTTCTGTCTACATAACAGGATTGAAAGAAAGGGTACAGTAGGCAGGAGTCTGAAAGGCATATCAAAACTTCTGTAGACACTACAGATGAAGAAAATAATTCTGCACTAATCATACAATAAGCCACATCCATCATGCCAATTTGCAAGACCTTTCATCATTAAAATTTTGAAAGTATGGTTTATACAATACAAATGTACATAAATTTATTAGAATTGGTTGGGCAGCCTCTGGAGGTGACTGAATGAAATACAAAGGCATTTAAGCTTCACTCTGGATTGGGAAATGGTTCTGTAGAAAACAAACGCAAACATAAAACCAACAGACAAACAAAAATACCGCCTTAATATCCTCTCTTTATGTATCAGAAAACATTGATGAAGTCAATTTCAGGAATTGCTAAAATCTGTATTCTAGCCTTTGCTAAGACTTCATGGCCCCTTCACTGGCAAAATGCATGAGATTATTATAATCAGGAGTTGCTGGATTTTAAAAAATTTAATATGAGCAAAATTTAGGTCTCTTTTGCATATTTGCTTTCTTTTCTCCCAACATACCTCTCTTCCTCAGCTATGATAATTTCAGCCCCAGCAATCTATTTTATATTTAATAATCTTTTATTGCCAATAAATACTTTTGTTTACACTTTGTTACCTTTTCACCTAAATTATGTGCTAAATGCATTCTCAATGGAAAAAACAGACAACTCAGCATTTTCATATCCCTCACAAAGAAAGAAAATTGCATGTTTTACTTTTTATGGTTTCTTATTGCTTTTTAAATTCTGTCATCTAATGGGACTAATGTTCATGGTTTAGGAGTATATTTACCATAAATAGCTTTAGTGGTTATCAAACATCGCCGCTTCATTTTGGCGTTTAACCAACCTCAACCACTATTTATTGCCTCATATACTTCTCTACTGTGAACATTACACTTTAATTACCCCAATCCCTATTTCTGGGCCTGATTTAGAAAGCCTAAATGGGAATAACCATTTCTTGTTTCACTTATGTAAGAAGGCAGTGCCTGTGCCCAAGCAATCAGAGATCAGGGCCATGAAATCAGTAGAGTGTGTTTCAGTGACCTGAAAAATCCAAGTTCTGTGGCAATGGAAATTCAAATTCTCTTAAGTGCAATAAAGGGGAGTGGAGGAAGGAACAGACGGTCCAATATTTCTTCCAAATGTTCACATCCACACTGAAGTCTAATGATATCCAATGCTGCCAGGGAAAATGGAAAACTACTGATTTCAAAATTGTTGATTAATTAAAAAAAATAAAAACAACTGGGATTTGGGGTTTTAATAATCTATCTTTGCTTTGCCCTGGCACACTCGTAACTGGTTTTTCCTTTTTTTTTTTTTTTTAATAAAAAGAATACTTAGAAGTGTATAACCCTTTTCAGATTGTAAAACATTATCTCATAAACAGATGAAATTAGAAAGTAGATAATAAATTTATGACAACATGGATTAAATTTGTGACTCACCTCAAACCCTTTGTCCGAATCTTTATTTTCTTGATCTTTTAAGATCCAGCTTAAATATCTCCTTTTCTGAGAATCTTTACTTATTCATTACCACAGAATCAAAGAAACCTTCCTTCAAATATCTCTACATCTACTCAACTTTCCACAGTGAGAGTCACAGTTACTTACAGTTGAACCCCTGCTACAGGGCAAGGTATGCACCTTAACCTCTGTATACTCAAAGTGGTCTTTCGGTGCAAGTTTGCGAAATGAAAGGTTGCTTACCCAATTGACCAATTAAAGAACTCAGGGTGTTTAAAATGTAGCAATGGGGATTATAATGTACTTTTCCTTTTACATCGCACTACTGTGCCCCCTTTTTTTTAGTTTCCGTATACAGATGATGCTTCCATCACTTTGTTAAGATGTTTAAAATATTTAGAATTGCCTTCTCTGCCCTCAGCAACCCCAGGTGGCTAGCTGCCCTGCCTCACAGATAAAGATAAGCTTTGTTAATAATATGTGCTACTGGGATTTGATCTAAAAGTGGTACTTAACAATAAGTAACACTTTCTCTGTGTTTCTAGCCTAACCACCTCTAACTCATCCCACATAGCAGGCCACCTAACCTGCTCTTGACTCCATCTTCACCCATTCCATTGCTTTAGAGGTTATCCTACTGTTCCTTGTCTGTTGAGAAACACCTTAGACTATTTCACTTCTATTTCTCTCTGATGCATATCATCATGCTTTGCATACAATTGGTGCTCAGTGTATCTTTATTTTTAACATAAATTGTTAGAAGATAAAACTCTTACAACTTTAAATCTCTCTCATCTTCATATCCTCTCTTACACTCATCAGCTTTAACAGCCAGCATGATGATGAGTACTACAGGAAATCTGTCTACCTAATCTGGCTCCCTCATTCTTCTTTAAATGTGTAACCTAGGAAAGTTACTTCACCTTTCAATACCACGCTTTCTGCATTTGTAAAATAGGGCAAATAGCAGGTAATGATTTATAGGGGTTGCCATAAGCATTCTCTACCTCTACAATATGGAATTTATTATCTATTTGTTCTTGAGAAGACATACAGAGAGGCATATATAGTGAGGCATCACTTCTCTAACAATGTATATGTCTTTGAAAGAGGGTTATCAATACTAGAATTCATAAGACATAAAGTAGATTAGAGGTTACGTAGGACTGGGGTAGGAATGGAGAGTGCCTACAAATGGCACAAGGTTTCTTTTGGGGATGATGGAAATATTCTAAAATTAGATTGTGGTGATAGCTGCACTACTCTTTAAATATACTGAAAGTCTTACAATTGCACTCTAAAAATGGGTGAATTATATGCTATGGAAATTATACTTCAATAAAGTTGATAATTAAAATAATAATAATAATAATAATATCACCAGGATTCAAGTCAGGTCTGAGCTCAAAGTACATCTTGTTTACTCTATCCTTGCCACCTCCCTATACAAAAATGAAAAGTTCTATGTTTAAATTGGTCATGCTAAGTGACAGAGTTACTCTCTAGGGAGGCACTTAATAGATGATATGGAGGTAACTATGGAGTTTTCTATCTAATCATAGAAACAGCTATTTGTGAGATAGTACACAGAAATGGAAAAAGTTCTTAGTCACGAGAGATGTTTTCTACCTATGCATTAGGAGACGTCTTTATCAAAGTATCTATAAATAAGAAATACATTTTTCTTTCTTGCCAAGAAATCTGTTCTCCCTCGCTCCGTTTCTCCCTCCACCTTCTTTCCATCGGTCCATCCTTCCTTCCTTCTTTTCTTTTCCTCTTTTCTTCTTTTCAAATGACTGCTGTGCTCTTTGTTTGTTTGTTTGTTCTGAGTCAGGGAGGTGGATTACAGATGTTGAAAATCAATTATATCTGTAATTCACTGACAACCTTTTAGAAGGAGCATATCATTTATGAGCTAAAAGGACAGACCTTCAAAGAAAAGTACTGGAATCATTTTACCCTTTTCATGAAATCATCAAAATATGTCTTTATGTAAAGTAGATAGTTGAATGGGACCTTATTAGAGAGTGTTGAATGCCTCACCCACACTTACAAAAAGTTATTCACCTTTTTACATCACACTTTTGAAAATATTTTACCTTTTCTCAGAGAAGTTTACATCACACTTTTTTTTTTAATTTTTTATTTTTTATAAACATATATTTTTATCCCCAGGGGTACAGGTCTGTGAATCACCAGGTTTACACACTTCACAGCACTCACCAAAGCACATACCCTCCCCAATGTCCATAATCCCACCCCCTTCTCCCAAACACTTTGAAAATATTTTACCTTTTCTCAGAGAAGCTTTTTTTTTTTTTTAAGGTAATTTAAACAAAAGATGAAAATCTCAGGAGCTCTTGCCAGAATAAAATTTTAGAATGCATTTAAAAGCCTTCTAACTTTTTGTATTCAATATTTAAATCAAATTCCTGAAGAAGACATTTTCTACAGAGATTAAGGAAGGAGAAATGGTTCAGCTGCATATGTTTGAGATGAATCGTGCTTCTTTTCTCAAAGTGCTAGGAGAGTCCATTCCATACACTGAGTTGTAGCTCGCAGTGCCAGACCTGGGAGTTTTTAAGCCTTCATGCTTTTATGAGTTGCTGGGTGTCAGAGGGGCTCCATCAGGGATGTGTTGCCTCTGAAAAGGTTAAATGCAAGAACCACAAAGGCTTTTAAAGAGGAGAGTGCAGAAAATCTGTTGTCAAGGAGTATTATATCTCCCAGCTCGGCAGAGTTTGTCTCTCTGATCCTCCCTCTTACTTTGAAAGTTAGAAAATCCATAAGAGGCGGATGGGTATGTCAAAGATTTTAAAACCTGGTATAGGCTGGGTTTATTTTTGGATTATTCTGGCTTATTTTTCATTGTTTAACAAAGGAAAAACAGTAACACTGCCATCTTATATCTCCTTGAGGGTAGTAATACAGCTTTGGTTAGACAAAACACTGCAATGAATGTTATCCTTTGGAAAGTTTGTATTTGTGTTTTTACTCCACGAAAAAGCCTCTCCATTTTAAAAGAAAATGTATTCAGAGGTAATCATTGTCCCTCTGGCAGCCATCAATTATACAGTCACATGTACAACAATTGCCAATGTACCGAATCAGTTTAAAATAAGGTAACTGTGGGGATTTGGCTCAGTCGCTTAGGCTTCTGCCTTTGGCTCAGGTCATGATCCCAGGGTCCTGAGATAGAGTCCCATGCCGGGCTCCCTGCTGGCCCAGGAGCCTGCTTCTTCCTCCCTCGTTCTACCTGCTCTGCCTGCTGCTCTCCCTGCTTGTGCTCACTCTCTCTGACACATAGATACAAAATCTTTAAAATAAAATAAAATAAAATAAAATAACTGAATAAAATAATAGAAAAAATTAACTTGTCAATAAATATTTACTGAACACCTACTCAGATGAGCACTTTGAGGAATATAAGACATAAAGGAAAGGAAGGGTATGGTCCTAATGAAACTATAGAGTTCCTAGATGAATAGGCAGGTGTTGCCGCAGAGTCAGCTTTTAAGGGAACAGAAATGAAATTAGAATCAGAGATATGAAAGGATTCAGATGAATGAAAAGAGCATTATATCAAGGAGAATAACAGCATGACACAGACATGGAGAGAAATTAGATTCCAACAGGAAGGAATCATTATTAATTTCTCTTAAACATTCAATGTGTATTTCCTAAGAAATACTTGTATTCTTTACACATTATTTTGAAAAAAAAAAAAAAAAAGTTGAAGAATGGCTCAGAATGAGTAGCTCAGAGTCCTGTCATGCTCAGAGTGCAAGTATATATAAATGTATATCAAAAATGTCTGGAGAACTTGTGATGACAATATTTTCATTTAAATCTTGGAATGAAACAATGCCATCAGGTGAGGAGCTGAACCAAACTCACCTGATTTTTATTCTTACCCGAGAAATGTGGACACTCAATAGGAAACCCTTCAGGTCTCTTCCTGAACTCACTATTCTGACAGAGAATTCATCAGGACTGAGGTGAAAAATTCTTTCTAGGTTATATGATAAAGTACTATGCCTATAATAAAGCATAAACTTCATTAATGTATACCAAAGAATTTAACACAAGGTATTGTCTAGCAAGCAGGGAAAAGAACATGGACAAACCTACAGGTTTAAAATCATCTGCGAAATCCTAGTAAAATTCATTGGAAAACATTCAATTTACGCAAAATATTTTAGTGTTCCCTTTGTGATATATTTTGTATTAACATAATCAAATTAAACAACTATCAGAATAGGCACCAAAGTTTAATCAAGTCAGAAGTTCGGTGCTGACAATATTATCTTCTTCAGAATTAGCTTAAATTTTGAGAGCCAGAGATAAGGAGTCTTATGAGTTTAATGGTAAATCAAGTTCAAAACAAAAGCGCCTACAACAGTGAATTTCATTTAGGTTCCTATCCACAGCCCTCACAAAAATTCATTTTCCTAGGTTCAGAACAGGGAATTTCAGGTTAATAAATTTGTGGAGGACACACTGGAATTTCTAGAATTACTCCCTACTTTGATCAGCTTTGGCCTTGATGGATATCCCTGGCATAGGAGACTGTCATTGAGAGAAATCCTTGATTGGGGGGGGGGGGGAGAGGGGAGGACTGTTTCTACTGCCTAGGAGTTGCTCGTTATAGATTACTTAAGAATCTGCTAGAGCAATTTCCACAGATAGTTTCTACTCCAGAAGCTAGCTCTTCACACGTAAACATTTTAAAAGTTCCATTACATACTAGCTATGACCTTGGACAATCTTCAGACTTAGACCCAGAGGACTTGGATGGTAAAGTGGGTTGCTATTGATTTTATGCCTATAGGTGCCTTCCATATGCTCAAAAAAAAAAAAAAAAAATCAAAAGGACAGTGGAGAAGATGATCTAGAAATGAGCTTGCTCCTATTCTCATACTGTCACCTTTCTGACCTCTAAAAGTTGCCAGCATGAAGGGGCAGTGAGCTACTGGGGTCAGCAGCATGACCAGGAAAATAAATCTGCAAGGTCTTTGCTGACCACTGCCTATTCACATCCACCATGAAGTCTGCCAATCATAAAAATATTTCATGATCCAATCCAATTCATTTCTAAAAAGATGATGAATGGGCTACTTCAGCCATAAGATGAAAGCTGAGGAAAAATTCTGATGTTGATGTCTACTGGATGGACCAGAAATAATTAATGTTACTTTATGGCAGGACAATTTATCAGGGATGACACAGCACTTGGGCTCCTGTGAATTAAGTGATGATAATGACCACATTGAAGGTTTGACAACTAAATTTGAAGCAACCTAAGGAATGTACTGAATAAAACAAACTTCTTGATTTACAATAATCAGACAACTGAACCTTTCATGAAAGTAAGACATCATTTGTCAATACTATTTCTGTGCTTTAACAACCTTTACAAAGGTATGAAAAATAATTATGATTTAAAAGTATTATGTATCCAGATATTCTCAACATAACAACATTTGTTTTCAGATAGTTATGAGAATATTTAATAATTTCAAATAACATCTTGTTGATCCTTTGGGGGACTTGAAAGCATTATGTTCAATATTAGAAAATATTAGCTCTATCTAATATATATAGAAGTATCACCTGAAAATTTTAAAAAAACGTTTGGTTTAAAAAAATTAGAGTATCGGGCGCCTGAGTGGCTCAGTGGGTTAAAGCCTCTGCCTTCAGCTCAGATCATGATCCCAGGGTCCTAGGATAGATCCCCACGTCGGGGGTCTCTGCTCAGCAGGGAGCCTGCTTCCTCCTCTCTCTCTGCCTGCTTCTCTGCCTACTTGTGATCTTTGTCTGTCAAATAAATAAATAAAATCTTTTTAAAAAGGGGCCGCCTGGGTGGCTCAGTGGGTTAAAGCCTCTGCCTTCAGCTCAGGTCATGATCCCATGGTCCTGGGATCGAGCCCCACATCGGGCTCTCTGCTTAGCGGGGAGCCTGCTTCCTCCTCTCTCACTATCTGCCTGCCTCTCTGTCTACTTGTGATCTGTCAAATAAATAAATAAAATCTTTAAAAAGAAAAAAATCTTTTAAAAAAGATAAGAGTAACAAAAAATATGCCTCTCACAAATTCTATTTATTCACTATTTATATGTATATATATATCATGTGTTATTTTTTTCATTTCCTTGATGATAATAGTTCAAGAAGTAAATATAAAGTTATTTTCCTCATTTCCCAGTATAAACTTTGCTTAAAGTAGTTAATTGCCAGGAATTTACAATGGATAGAGAACTGTACTCATCACTTAACTGTCTTTTAGACACATGGAAATGGTCTGAAAGCCAATAAAGCTATAAGTCAGGGACTATCAAAAAAAAAAAAAAAACTGAGTAAGAGCTTTTACAAAGAAGATGCTCTTAGAAAGTTAAATTCTCAACATTGAGGATATTAAAAGTCACACTGAAACTGACATGTACAGTTAGTATCAAGCTTTGACCTTCTGTTTGTTTGGCTCTGTTTTTAAGAAATAAGAGGTTCTATTTAATCAGAAATATATTTTCTTCTACCTGGCATTAACCATGACTGTACCAGAGACTTCTAAATTATAGCAGACCATTGTCATTTCCACAAATATTTGTGAATTAAGCTAAACTAAACCATAGAACAAAAAAGTACTCCTTTGACCTTAAATCTCTTTAAAACACTTTGTGATAAATATTAATTCAAAACCTAACCTTTGAGGAAACCAGCGTTTCTAGATAGTATGAAATAAACATTACTATTGTAATCCTCTAAAATTAGAGAAATACTACTAAAATTTCCATGGTTTTATTTAATTGTAATATAAATGTAGGAATCATCGCAGGAAACTATATGGGCTGTGGAATAAAATAAAAGATGCAGTCTGGAATCGTGTCCTCTATTCTATAAGCATTTCCTAAAATCAGTGCATACACATACCTAGTTCTTATAAATTTTGTATGGCCAATAGTACATGATTAAGATTTATATCCAGGATGATGATTCTTGAAGCACTCCAAGATTTTAAATTATCACTGAATAATGTACTGCTAGTGTATTTTAGAAAGATTTTGGCAAGAATTCTTTAACTAAACATGTTTTCTTCCTAGGTCTCAGTGTACCCAAATTATTAGAACATAAAATTTGATGAATTTGGCTAATTGCAATTTTATCTAACATAAAGAACCTTGTAATATTTAGTGGGGATTTTTTCTTGGTTTTTTTTTTTGTTTGTTTGTTTGTTTTGTTTTGTTTTGTTTTACATTTCACATAGTCCTACTAATGATCCAGATTTCTATATACTGTTTTTCAGGATCTTAGTGATATTGAACAGATTAATATTGCAAGTCTCCTGTTTGTCACCCATATACCAAAATAGCTTGTATCAGACTGAGCAAAATTAAGAATGGTGCTTTGTCTTCACTTTCTCTGACTGGCAACACTGTGATTTCATTCATGTATGAAGTATTTTTAAATCTAATTATTCTTACAACCAGTTAGGAGAAAAGGTCATTATTCCAGCTCATTAGCTGTTTAATAGGAAAGCATGGCAGTGAATCTGTGTTTTGACTCTCTAATTCCAATCTTTAGGACTGCCAGAAAAGGGAACTGTGACTACCACATATAATTCTTTCTGTCCTATACAACATTCTGTGCAACATTTGACTTCCTATAGTTGAGACCCAATATTAAAAATTATATCTGTTTTCTTTTCTTAACATATGCAAGCAAACCTGCTGCATGCATGCACACACCAAAAAGACTATTTGCATCTACCTTCTTGTTCTCAGATCAAGTAATGACTTGAGTTGACTGGTGAAATAAAAAGAAGTACTATTCAAACCTAAGTTTATAAAGTAAACTTTATAAGTAAAATCTAAGTATATAAAGACAGAAAAAGTGACATGGGACACTATTAACTTATTTTTCAGTTATTATAATCTGCATATAGGTATGTGTGTGTGTGTGTTTATACACACACACACACATATCTCCATGTACCCAGAAAGAAACTCCAACCAGTGACAGAAGCAACAGAAGAATTTTGAGTTGTGTCTTAATACAGAGAAGAGAGAAAAAGTAAGCCAAATATAATGAATATATATCACAGCACCAGTAGAAAAGACAATCCTGAAACATTTAAACAATAAAATATTTGTTGAAGACTATATGTCTGTGATAGAGATGCACTACAAATTCGATGCTTTTAAATGAGTCATCATACAATGGCATAGTATTAGTTTCCTATCCTTGCTATGTCAAATACCACAAACATAGCGGCTTAAAACATAGATTTATTATCCTTATTTCTGTACATCAGAAATCTGACATGGATCTTACTGGGCTAAAATCAAGGTGTCAAAAGGGTATATTTCTTTTCAGAGAGTCTAGGCTACAATATGTTTCTTTGACTTCTCCAGCTTTCAAATGTTGTCACTTTCCTTTACCCAAGGAGAACTTAAGGCCCCCTTTCTCCAGCTTCACAGGCAAAAATGGCTAGTTAACTCCTTCTCATTTAGCAGCATGCTGACCTATTCCACAGTCACATTTCCTTGACTCTCCGCACCCCACCATCTTACTTTTAAGTACACTTGATTACATGGAGCCTACCCTGATGATCCAAAAAAAAAAAAAGTCTCTATTTTAAGGCCAACTGATTATCAACTCCAATACCATCTTCCACTTTAATTTCACTGTGCTATGTAACATCACATTTACAGGTTCCAAGGATTAGAATCCAGACAACCTTGCAGAGGGGGATTTATTCTGCCTACCACAGTTTACCTTTTGGTCTCCAAAGATTCACATTCATTCCAAATGCAAAATATCCTCATCTGTTTAAAGTAGCCCAAATTCTAACCCAGTTAACTCAAGTACAAAATGTTACCTAAATCTCACCAGCAAAAATACTATCAAAATTATCTAAGGTACAGGTACAGGTAAGACTCTGGGTATGATTCATCCTAGGGCAAACTTTTCTCCACCTGCGAGTCTACCAAATGCAAAAAAGCAAGTCCTTTGTTCCCAGACTATAGTGGTCATTCAGACACAGGGTAATAATTATAGATCCTTTGGTTCAAAAGGATAAAAATGTCGGGGGGGGGGATGGATAAAATAGATGAAAGGGATTAAGGTTACACTGTGGTGAGCCCTGAATTATATACAGAATTGGAGAATCACTATACTGAACACCTGAAACTAATATAACCCTGTGTGTTAATTATACCTGAATTAAAACTTAAAAATAATAATAACAAGGAGGGAAAAGTATAAAAATGAAAGGAAAAAAAATACTGGTTTAAAGCAACTTCAAAAATCCATCCAGGCTCTCTCCATTCTTTTAAGATTTAAGAATAATCTTTTGTTGCTCATAGCTCCACCCTCTGGTCCTTGCCCTCAGAATCATCCCCCCCCCCCTCCCCATGAAAGGTAGCCCATGTTTGCAGCTGAGCATTTTTACTTGCCTATTTCCTACCTGTATCAGTTTGGTGGTCCAAAGTCTTCTTTTATTTTGTCTCTGTCTTTTCTAGTGTAAGCTGGCATTTTTTAATGCTGAAATAAAATTCTCAAGAACTTTGTGGGTCCCTCATTTAGGTCATGGGATTCAATCTATTAAACAGTAAACTACTCCATATATATTTTTCCTAAATAATCCCAATTCTGTTTCTGGCTTTTCTTGGGAAAGCTGAGGGGAACTTGGAGTCACATACTTAATCTCTTCAAGGAGACTTTTAGGTGACTGAATATTCTGACCTTTTCGTTTTTCTGATGCATTAAACAAGGTTGCCCAGACACACCATCGGCTTTTTTCTCCAGACCACAGTTTCTTTCCAGGTAATCTAAACTTAAGCATCATTTGCCATTTAGGTAGTCTAAGGTTGAGCAAAATCATTGTCTACTCTCACACTGTACTATAAAGCAGTAAGAAGGAAACCAGGCCATACATTCAATGCCTTACTTAGAGATCTCATCTAAATATCCAAGTTCATTGTTTATGAATTCTGCTTTCCAGAAATTTTATAATAAGGATTCCCTTTCTTCCACTTTCCAATAACATGTACTTCATTTCCTTCTGTTCTTTCACAAGCAGTGCCTTTAATCTCTGTATTTCTCCTTACGCTTACTTAGGATGATTTAGATACGCTCTAAGCTGATATATGTCTTCTCTACCATGCTCTTCGCTTCCTTAAGTCCTCAGTAGCAGAGTCATTGACATCTCTGTTTCTACTGTCCTTTGAAGACGACCTAGTCTTTTTCTAAACATACTCCTCAAACATTTCCCAGCCTCTGTCTTTTGCTCAGTTCCAAAGCCACTTCCACACTTTTCAGGTAGTTGTTACAGTAATATACCTCCAGGTACTAAAATTTATATTATATTCCTATTGCAACTGTAAGAGATTATCACAGATCACTGACTTAGAAATTTATCCTTTTTACAAATTTAAATTTGTTCATCACAAATTTATTATTTTACAGTTTGGTAGATCATAAGTCTGGCATGGGTCTCACTGGGCTAAGATCAAAGTAGTAGCAGATCTTGTTCCTTTTGGGAGTCTCAAGGGGAAATTCCACCCTCTTTCCTTTTCCAGCTTCTGGAAGCTGCCTACATTTCTTGGCTCATGGACCCCTTCTATATACCCAATACCAACAATGGTAATTAAGTCTTTCTCATAGCACATCATCCAAACTCTGCATCTGTCCTCACCTCTGATTCTTTTCTTCTGCCTCCATCTTTTACTTAAGGATCTTTGTGATTACATTGACCCACCAGATAATCTAGAATTAAGTCCTTAGTTTAATCACATCTGCAAAGTCCTTTTAGATACATAAAAAAAATGTAATTCACATTTTCCTGGTTCTGGGACCTGGATATCTTTGGGTAAGCCCTTTTTTCTGTCTACCACAAACACAGACAGAAAGTAGTTTAGTAAATAATGTAATGTATTTAGTATTATACAAGTTGAGATTAATTCAAGGGCCAGGTTATCCAAATTCAGTATTTTTTTCTACTTTATGTACTCATCCCTACTTTGAGTAAAGTGTGTTCTTTGGGAAAAAAAAAAAAAGAGTAAAATATAGACTGAGAAATTTTATGTGTTTCAGTTTATGTCTGAAAAAGTAAAGTGGAAATCATACTCAATTCTCTGTCTGTCATATCACAAAGTCATCAAGGACTACAAACTGCCATTTTGCTTTTTTGAGATACAAATATTATTTGTTTTCTCTGTTGAAACTTAAATATTATTTTCCCCTTTGCTGGCCTATATTTACCTTTTGAAGGCTGCAATATTCAATTCTAGAAGTGAAAAAATTGGGCATCTTTGATTTATCACTTTTTTGTACCTGCATGATATTGGCACCTGAAATGTTTCATAAGTAAAAATCATCAGACTATGGTATCTCTTATAAGTATATAGGTTTGGAAAGGTCACTGTGCCTACTTAAAACTTAGATGTATCACAGATTTGTTTAGTAATACATTTGTCTACTGACTCTAAAAACTATATACACACACACACTATATATAGAATTAAGTGCACATTGTACTATTTATTAGCTATCTCCTGCAGAGAAGAGAAAACACAGAAATCAGTGGAAATGGAACCAGTCTGCTTATTAGCAGCCCAGAAGCTGGTTTCTCACAGATTACGTTTAGTATAATGGCTCTTACTCTTGATTGATCATTCATCACTCATAGGAAGATTTTTTAAATATTTAGTTTCCAGTCTTTTCCCTAGAATTAATGAAAGAAAAATCTTCAAATTTTGGTCCCCATTTAAGTATTACTTTATGAAATCCAGTAAAATATAAGTGTTTATTTTGTGATAGTGTTCACTTCAAAATTGGTGTAATGGCCACTCACATTGGATACCACATATGCTTTTAGATTTACCTCATTTCTTGTCTGAATTTTGTGAATTTAATACAATAGGGAGGATTTGATGTTCCATTAGAGGTCAACATTTTTGCCAGCATTGAGTAACAAATAGAGTTATGGAGTCCAGAACAGGGCCAGGAGAACTTGGGAAGAGACAGTTCTCTCATCTTTAAAGATCTTTTTATAGGTCAGGGTTCCTTCAAGGCCCATGGGATTATGTTGAGAGTGATAATCCATGTGTGTTTGTTTGTTGCTCATCTCTATTTGTGTATTGTCTTGTACATTTCCTCAATACAATTTTTCACAATTTCCCTTGATTTATTACTCTTCTTTGCCTCAGTTAACAGGTTTCTCAATATGATGCTATTGGCAAGCTCCTGAAGGACAAGGACCACACCCTACTCCTCCTTGTTAGACGCAGCCCTGAATGGAATTGTGCCCATTGTTATAGTAGGACCTCAAAAGTACCAAAATGCATTAAATCACGTACTTCATTCTGGAAACCTCTCTCCATTTCCCAAAATGACTCAGTGGTCTATTAATGGTTATATTTTTCTCTGATTATTTAAATTGTTTATATTTCTTTCTCTCCTCTCAAAACTGTAAGACTAAAAAGCTGTAAGATTTATATAAATAAGAATTCTAATTCATCCTTGCAACTATAGTGACTGATAAATAACATTACTAAAGAAAAATTTGTTGAATGGATACACTAATGAGAAATGGCCCCACTCCTCTCTCTCTTTCCCATTCTCTCTACCTCCTCCTTCCCCTCCACCTCTCTCTCTCTCTCTTCCATTTTGGATAAGTCAAAATTATGACTGTCTGATGTGTGTCACTCTTGTGAAATTCATGGGGGTTTTTGTATGTGCTTGACTATGTATATATATGCATGTGGGAGTAGGTGGCTGTCCTCATACGTGCATGTGTTTAATCCCTTATATAGCTACCAGTTATAACTTTAAGTGATCTTGCCAAAATTATGATGTAATTCAAAGATGATTAGGCCAAGAAGCCTAAAAAGGATTTTTAACCACTATAAATTCTCCTCTGATAGAAGTCACAATGCAGGCCCCTGCCCTGACTGAATTTAGAACTAACATCTTCATTAAAAAATAAAATAACAGAAAAGGCATTGATAAAGATCACATTAATGCTCTTAGGAAGACAGTTCCTGTGCCTTAGATTTGAGGGACTTTGAGGGATGACTTCAGAATCGGGTCCTCTGAAGAGCACCAATAAGTAAGTCACCGTCCCCACCCCCACCCTGAATCTTAATGACTGCTGCCATCTCCTTAGTCTGACATTCACTCACCTACTCCATGATTTACTCAAGCATTGATTTTGGCCTGTCTTTGAAAATTTGATTCTGTAAATTTGTGTTCATAAATGTTAATATAAGTCTCCATTAAGAAAAAAAATACAACAAAGCATTTTTCATGAGGATACAGTAAATCTCTTTTCAATTTGTACACATGAAAATATTCTACATGTGAAGTTCTATCTTTAAAAGTGGACAGGGTTACAAAAGAATGACAAGCCTTAAGGGCTAAAGTGTTCCATATGACAGAATACTCGGTTGCAGCTAAATTTATACATTTAAAAAGATTAGTGTTTTTGCAATCGCATCTCTATTTCTTTTTTGCTAATCAACATGTTTGTTTTACAGCGCTTTATAAAACAATTTGTGCAGTAATTAAATGTCTAACAGGGATTTTTTATGACTGTTTGCTGAACACAAATGTAGTTTAGCTTAGTAGTTTGGAGTTATTAAGTAAGCTATCATAATTCAATGTTTTAAATAAAACAAATTACAGACCTCTTCCTAGCTTTACATGAGGCTCCTATCACAGCGGAATTTATGTACTTCAAATGTAACAGATTCCACATTCCCAACAATCCATTTGCAAACACATCAATAAAACTTCTTTTTCATTTAGGTTTGTTCTTTAAGGCAAATGGCCCACAGCAAGTAGAAATAAAGGTCAAAATTGATTTTCTTGTAAGAGGGAATGGAAAGGGAGGAACTAATATTTATTGAGCACCTACTACATGTCAGCCACTGTGCTCAATACCTTATGCCCTCTCATTTAAGTCACACCATAACCCACAATGAGACAGCTTATCCACATTTTATAGATAATGAAATTGAGGCTTAGTGAGGAGGTTAAATAACTTGTCCTAAGTTGTCTCTATCAAATAAATGGCAAAGTTAGGTTCTAACCAACTTTCTTGACCATTTATTTCCCTCCCACCAAATTGCTTCTCAAATTTTCTTTCATTTGTGTTTACTGGTGTGCACAAATGCAAAAATCCATCTAGTACCTTGATTCTATAGTGGCCAATGGTATCATCATCACAAGAAATGTGCAATAATTGAGAACCCATTGCAATCCAGCAGTTTGCATTGCCCATGCACCGATGCTCACATTTTAAAAAGGATCATTCATTCGATCCCTACTCAACAAATACTGATGACTTCATCTAGTCTTACCTGAAACCAGAAAAACAGATCATTTTCCTGAGAATTATTAGAACTCATACAGGAAATTAAATTGAAAATATTTTTAAAGGAGATAAATAACATTCATAAAGCATTTAAATATATTCTATATTCACTGCTAGGGGTGTGTGTGTGTGTGTGTGTGTGTGTGTGTGTGAATTGTGCTCTAATTTACCCCAAACTCTATGAACTCCATTTCTAGCACATGCATGCATGTCTTCTCACTTGTTCTCTCTTTTTCCATCAAATTATCTTCATTTTGAAGAAAAATAAACTGAAACAGGAGAAGTTAATTAACTGGCTATTATGAGATAGCCAAGAATAGAGAGAACTCAGGTTTCTGGGACATCTAAACTCGTGCTTTTGGGGATTGGGAGTGGGGGCGGAAAGAGGGGTGGAGGATGGGAAGGGTGACTTCTCTTTCCCAACACCTCTATGAGTATTACATTCACAATATTAAATTATGCCCATTTATTAAAAGCCCCACCTTTCCACTACCTGTGTATCTCATTCATTGCTGCAATTATTAACTTTTTGGCAGTGAGCTACCCCAAATGTCAGAGCTAACTAACTCAAAATTATATAATATGTATATTTTTTATGTAATGCTCTTAGTATTTTCTTCTATCTTTCTGACTCAATGCCTGTCATTTCCTCTCTGGTTTCTGTGAACTGAAAGGTAATGTTCTTTTTTTTTTTTTTTTTAAGATTTTTATTTATTTGTTTGACAGACAGAGATCACAAGCAGGCAGAGAGGCAGGCAGAGAGAGAGGAAGGGAAGCAGGCTCCCTGCCAAGCACTCAGGGCTCGATCCCCAGGACCCTGGGATCATGACTTGAGCTGAAGTCAGAGGCTTTAACCCACTGAGCCACCCAAGTGCCCCTGAAAGGTAATGTTCTAAACCAGAGGTTGACAAATTGTGACCCAAAGGCCATAGGTAACCTGCTTATTTTCTTGTTTGGTCCACAAACTAAGAATATACTTGTAAAGTTTTACTTTTTGTTGTTGTTGTTGTTGTTGTTGTTGTTTTACTTTTTTAAAGATTTTATTTATTTATTTGACAGAGAGAGAGAGATCACAAGTAGGCAGAGAAGCAGGCAGAGAGAGAGGGAGAAGCAGACTCCCTGCTGTGCAGAGAGCCCAATGTGGGACTCAATCCCAGGACCAAGAGATCATGACCTGAGCCAAAAGCAGAGGCTTAACCCACTAGGCCACTCAGGTGCCCCTAAATTTTTATTTTTTTAAGATTTTATTTAATTAATGGAGTTAGAGCAAGAGCAAAGAAAGAGAGCACAAGCAGGGGGATGGACAGAGGGTAAAGCAAACTCCCTGCTGAAAAGGGAGCCCAATGCGGAGCCCCATCGGAGGACCCAGAGATCATGACCTGAGCCAAAGGCAGACACTTAACTGACTGAGCCACCCAGGTGCTCCAGACTCATATAGTTTTAAATGGTTGACAAAGAAAACAGAAATCAAAGGAAGAACAATATTTATTGATATGTGATAATTATACAAAATTAAAATTTCAGCATCCATAATTAACTTAGAATGTGTTACATCCATAGCCACTCAACTTGTGGACTGTTTGTGGCTACCTCAGTGCTACAAGAGCACTGAGTGGTTGTGACAACATGGCCCACAAACCCTAAAATATTAAGTACATGGCTCCCTTACACAAAAACTTCACAGACCCTGTTGGAGGCTCTCTTCTCACTCTACATATTCCTGGAGCAACCACTTCCACCACAGCTATAATCCCCATGTATAAAGCTGCTCACCTTCTCTCTTGAGAACCCTCAGGTCCACACAACAGATGGCAATTAAGAGGTCCATGAAGATGGTACAAGAGACTGCTAAAGCCTGTAGGCCAGCAATGGAGTTTATTTCTTCTACCTCCAAACTAGATCTTCTTCCTATGACTCCAAGTTCAGAGAAAAGTACCACAGTCTCATTAGTTGCCCAAATCAAAAACCTGGGCATCATTGATTCTTTCTTCTCCCTCCCTCTTCTCCTTGTAAATACCAGGAACTGTAGACTCCATCTGTTTTGTACCCCTCAAATCTATTCTCTAATTGCACAGAACAGCAATAGTTTAGGCCACCATCATGTATTCCGTGCACTAATTCAGCTACTACCTAATAAAGATTCCTGACTCAAGACTTGCTTCATCTACCCTATTGTCCCCCATGATCAGATCTTTGCAAAGTGCAATTTTAATCATGTCACCACTTTGCTTATAACCCTTCAGTGACTCCTTATTCCCCCTAATATAAAAGTTCATATTTCACTCACCATTTTATATATCTCCACTCCTTAATTTATACTCAGAAATTTTTAATGATCTATGCTCTTATAAAACTTACATTCTCTAAGAAATATACCACACGCTGATGAAATGCCTCATCCAGAAACCTAACAAATATTTTCTAGCCCCTCAAAATGTAAATGACTGTCCTTTGTGCTCTATGTATTTCTTATTCTCTCTTGAACCCTTACCACTCTGGGATATACGATCCCTGACGGCAAAGGCCACTGGTCTGTTTTCTTGACCATAACACTCCCAACCTACAAGGTCTGGCACAGATGACAGATATTGCATGAATATGTGTTAAACAGAATTGGGTGGAAGTCTGCCACATATGCCAAAATAATTGTAGTTGAAATAAATCTTTAAAAAACAACAACAGCAGTGGTGATAATGGACATCCCTGCCGTGTTCCTGACCTTAGCGGAAAAGCTTTCAGTTTTTCTCCATTGAGAATGATATTTGCGGTGGGTTTTTCATAGATGGCTTTGATGATATTGAGGTATGTGCCCTCTATCCCTACACTTTGAAGAGTTTTGATCAGGAAGGGATGCAGTACTTTGTCAAATGCTTTTTCAGCATCTATTGAGAGTATCATATGGTTCTTGTTCTTTCTTTTATTGATGTGTTGTATCACATTGACTGATTTGCGGATGTTGAACCAACCTTGCAGCCCTGGAATAAATCCCACTTGGTCGTGGTGAATAATACTTTTAATGTACTGTTGAATCCTATTGGCTAGTATTTTGGTGAGAATTTTCGCATCTGTGTTCATCAAGGATATTGGTCTATAGCTCTCTTTTTTGATGGGATCCTTGTCTGGTTTTGGGATCAAGGTGATGTTGGCCTCATAAAATGAGTTTGGAAGTTTTCCTTCCATTTCTATTTTTTGGAACAGTTTCAGGAGAATAGGAATTAGTTCTTCTATCATATGATCTCCCTGATATGAGGAAGTGGTGATGCAACATGGGGGCTTAAGTGGGTAGAAGAAGAATCAATGAAACAAGATGGAATTGGGAGGGAGACAAACCATAAGTGACTCTTAATCTCACAAAACAAACTGAGGGTTGCTGGGGGGAGGGGGGTTGGGAGAAGGGGGTGGGATTATGGACATTGGGGAGGGTGTGTGCTTTGGTGAGTGCTGTGAAGTGTGTAAACCTGGTGATTCACAGACCTGTACCCCTGGGGATAAAAATATATGTTTATAAAAAATAAAAAAATTAAAAATAAATAAAAAATTAAAAAACAACAACAACAACAACAACAAAAAAACAAGATCTCCATGGCTTTATCTCTTTCAGGAAGAAAAGTCAGGTAAAGTTATTTTGCTCTTATTTCATCTGTAAAAATTCTCTAGAAGATTATTCAGCAATGCTAATTAGGATAATCTTAGTCACAGTCAGTAAATATTTCCTTAGGAAGTAATCTAAAAACGAGAGATATATACAATCTCAGCACTACTTATAATTAAATTTGCTGACATCATCATTAGACAATAAGCTTTATTATTGTTTTTATAAGTACTAAAAGGACTATACTCCCATATATAAAATATTATATATTAAAAGGCAACAGTCTGTCCTTAGAAAATCAAGTAGAATATCCTTGTTCTAAGATGTTCACACTCAGCCTGAATCTAGGTGTTCTTGTGCTAACATGCTGCATAAACTGTAGATATCAAGCATGAACCAAGGAATAACAAAAGAATTTATAGAAAAATCTTATCTAATACTACCTTCCATGTAGTGGGAGTCCCTAAATTAAATATTAAATTGTGCCATTTATTGTCTATATGTGCTATCTGAAAACTAGAGGCTCCAACAAATGAATTTCTAATTTTTTCTTCATGTCCTATTACCAAATGCCCTTGCCTATATGAAAAGTAATAGTTTCTTTATTTGAGATTGTGTCTCGTGCTTTCATATTCATAACCATTTTTACATCAGTCTCATTTTATGTAAATTGTTTCATGTGTCCATTAACATTAAGGAAGACCAAAGCCCCAGACATTAATTTGTATACATACAAGATAAGGAGAGGACATTTTCAAGCACTTTTGCAATGACAAAGGTATAAATAAATTGATCATCTGAATATCCAAATCAGGTCTCTTTAAATTTGGCTGACAAGAATGCAGTCCATTCACAGAGAGGCAGGATAAGAAATAGTAGAAAGCCTCTTGCTGATCTAGGGACATTTTACTCCCTATTAGCACCATACAAAGATATACCCTTACTCTGCTTTCTTGACCTTAACCTTGTTTCCCTTCAGATTCTATCAGCTATGTCTTCTCTCCTTTACATCTTCCATCCCTCCATCTCTCCATCTTCCCCGTAACAATCCGTTCAGCCCACAGGCTCATGATGTAACCCAACTCTTCTCTTCAGTCTTGTTACTTCGTTGTGTCTCTCCTTCACTGGCACATTTTCAACCAAGACGGTTTATTCTCACTGCTTCTGGGTTATCATTTCTCACTCGCAAATATCTCAAAATGCAATTTATTTCCTCACTATTTTACTGAAATGACTCTCCCCAAATTTACTCTCACTATATTATTATTGGCTAAGTATAATTCCCTTTTCCCTACCATCTAATGATCTTGCTTTTACCAAAAAGATTTGCCAAATTCCTCACTTCAGGTTTTCCCAAAACCAAACCTCTGACAATCTTCTGTTTAGTCTTACTTCCTTCTATTTCCCTCTTCCTCACCACCCAAAGCGTTGCTAATTCTCAAAGTTCCATCATTTTATCTCTTTCATCTCTACACTCGTTCTTCTGAAGAAAGAAACAAATGCCTTAGTTGAGCATTCTCTTCTACTGAGAGGATTCCCAATTTTTATTTATGTTTATACCTTTTATTTGGCATTTCTGGTTTGCCTTATTATCTCTGTGTACATGTCCTCTGGGAATAATCCGTTCAATACGCTTCCAACTGGAAAGACATCTTTTGCCTCTGGCTCCATCTCTATGTAACTATTTTTATTTAATTTCTTTACTACCATTCACCCAAGCTCAAATGTTCAAGGTTAGTGTCCTTTCTCCTGCCCCTGAACTACCTATATACAGTAGATTATCAAATGTTAATTCTATTTCCAAAATATAATTTGTGTCTCATCCTTTCTTTGTTATCTCATAACCACTTTAGTGGCTTAGGACAACATTGATACTCTCTCCTAGACCACTAAAATGACCATTTATCCAAACTTTCTTCCCATAACTCATGTCATATACCACTTCCAGATTCATTTCCCTAAATCAGGATTCTCATCATGTCAGTACCCCATTCCAGAGAAATTTCTACCTACCTGTCATTATAACTTAAGTTAAATAGCATAGCCCCTCCACCATTCCGTAAACTTAAATTGAAGATTATATTTTATCTTTCTATCTTCATTAACACCCAGAACATTTTCTTGCATATCTTAAGCATTCAATACTTAATGTGAGTTTGCTGAATTATTTGCAAATATTCAATTCTCGTACAGAGGACAAGAAAGCAGAATGATGGTTTATAATCATAAGCATTAAGCATTGATATAAATTAGGCTTAAGAGATATGGGAAAATTTCATAAGATGTGTTAAGCACAGTAGTCAGAAACAAGTAGTGGGAGAAAAGCAGAATTTAATATAACTCACTAAGAGAGTAAATACTTTAGTAACCTAGAAGAGATGTCAAAGAAAAATAGAATAAATACAAAATATGATGGAACAAACAAGGGTATAGCTTATGGATAGAAAGGGATGAGAAGATTAATTCAGGACCATATGATCTGTGGATTGACATTTATGTACCACGTAAGTCAGCCACCCACTGGTGATACACCCCAATGTGGCCCAAACAAATAGAAGGTACCCCTAATCAATGATCCACTTACCCTCTCTCAGAGGAACAGGTGCAAGTCTGTGAGGACACAACTACAGCTCCATCATAATTTCAGGGTAGGCAGGTTTGCCAGTTTCCTAAACGAGGATTTCTTCTAGGAAATATCTGGAATGTTAAGATACTTTCATTTTGGAAAGTGAGGGAATAGTTAAAATCCTGTGCTTGTGCTTTCTCTCTCTCTCCCATTTTGTCTCCCTTCACGTTAATCAAGAAGCTTACTAAAACTGGGGATTTACCTTAGGGAAGTTCAGGGCAAAGCAGAAAACAGCTTGTCTTTTCAATCACAATCAAAACTCCTGAGAATCAACTGGTAAGCCCATAGGGGCTTGACTAAGAAAATTGTCTGAATCAAATTTCAGGCTGAATGTAGCCTCTAGGTACAGCTCTGTAGGCTTCAATTAAGGGTTTAATTCTCTATTTGCTGCTGTAAATCATAGCCGGCCACAGAAAGGCATTCTTAACCACAGCCCCCTCCCATATAATCGCCCTGAAGCAATAACATTTCACAGCTTGGACATAAAGCACTGACAGGTTTTTGCAATAAAATGTGACCTTTACTGTTAAAAAAATGTTTTACGACATCTGACAAACCGTTTTCTTAATAGGAAGATATATATTCACTTGATGAGTTATAATAGCATAAACAATTTAATTTTGTGGAAGTTATGAACCACAATATGTTCCAAATGAGAGAAATTTACTTTTATACCTATCTATATTTAAAAATAATAAAAGATCATCATTTTTTCAAGGAAAAGAACTATTCACACCAACAACATCCTCAAAGGGAACATTAGACTTATCTGTTTAGGATGAATATCTGTATGCCTGTAGAAACATCCATGAATTCACAATACTTGAATCTTAATATTACTTGCTAAGGGTGCTTTGAGGAAAAAGCAACATAAGAGAAAATGCCTTTAACTAGAATCTACTTTCACACTATTGCTTTAATTCATCCATCTCATGCTTTATGGGGCATTCAAGTGTGCATTAAAATCACAGAAGAACACAAAGTTCCAAATCAAAGGAAGATGAGAAAGAGTCCTGGAAAACTGTACAGAACTAGTTTTTAAACATTTTTTTTCTTCTTTAAAGCAGAACAAGAGAACATTCAGTAGTAAGGATTTTTGTTGGACTTCATCACAGGAATGCTGATCAAAGAGGCTTGGAAATCCCCAAAGAGGAATCTTTAGAGGGTCTCTGTAATATTTTTTCTCTTAATATTTATAATGATACTCTCCAAATGCATTCTAAGGCAAAAATGAAATCTATCAGTCTGTGAAAACGACATACAACATTTCTGGTCCTTATGAATTTCCCTAAAACATATGTGCATGTAGCTTTTCAGCACATTCATATAACATCATCTGAAGAATCATGCTATACACAGAAAAAAAAAAAACCCACAATATTGTGTGGCACAGAATAAAATTTTAGAAGGTTCTGACAACCACTTACCCATCACACATCCCATTCACACCTACACAGTTAAATATCTAAGAGAATATATGGCACCATTTATGTTTCTACTCCAGAGTCACCTACAGAAACAAGTTCATATGCAACTTCTTCCTATCTGCCCAAAATGCTGAGAGTACCTTGAAATTCATTTGATTTGGAAGTGACCTAGAGGAAATCAGACATATTTTTGTAAAGAGTGAGAATTCAAATATTTTCTAAAAATAACAGAGAAGCCAAACAAATCATGAATATTCTTAGGAAGGGACCATCTCTTATTTAACTTCATATAACCAAAAGCTAGCACCATTTGAGGCAGACCATGTTTTCAGAAAATGTATAAAAATAAATTGATTTTTTAAAATTATTCTCCACTTGCAAATACATATTTCCCTTATATACCCAGAGAAAGAAGTTAGGTTTATGAACACAAAGATTATTATCAAGATTAGAGCCTCCATTCATAGCACAGGATAACCATCAATATTTCTGTAATTTTCTGTGGGGATTTAAAATATAATGTAACAGTAGTTACCATTTACAAGTTCAAAGTTTTTTTGAAGAGCTAAGAGACAGTCAATGATAAAGCCGTCTCTGCAGGGGACAGTGTTTGGGAATATAGTTTCCTTGGTTCCCTGTAGGATTTCACAAATCTTTCTCTGCCAGGAATTTGTCTTCAGCAATGTCTAGTCTATTACATCTGCCCAGAAGGCCTCAGAAATGTTCCATCGCAGGTGGTAGGTCATATATTCTAGAACAACAGAATTAGTTTAATGATGAAACTAAAATATGTTTGCCCAAAAGCCCCTGTTCAGAATCATATTACTTGAATAGTTAAATAACATAATTATCCACTGCTTTGAGTAATAACTTTGAACAGAAAACCACCTCAGAGACATGCACAGTGTTCACTGTGGCCTTTTTCTCCTCTGCCAGTGCTCTTGCCTGCACAAGTAAGGCTACACATTCGTTATTTTTACAACATGTAATCAAAACATACCCTGCACTTTGCCTCCTATCTATCGCGGTGTTCATCTGCCACATGATATGTATGCTTCAGATTCATTACAGACATAGCCTGGTGCTCAAGGGCCTCTGCAAACTGATCAAAGCCTACACTTCATTTAGGAAAATTCCATGACAATCAAAATGTCTTAGCTATTACTACATGGTTAGACATTTCTTTGCCTTTGCTTATACTGTCCTTCTGGCCCAAGAAACCCTCCCTCCCTACTTCTTAAAGCCCAGTCATTTTTTCAAAGCTCATTCCATGTCATATATATTCAATGAAGTCTTTCCTAACACCTGGAAAGCATAGTATTTTTTCCTTTACATGGATCAATGCTACATGTTGCTACTATCACCAGCACTAGGTTTGAGGTCAGAAAACTAGGACTTGAGATTCACATTTTGCACTTAATAATTGTACAATCCTACCCAATTATCTTAACTTCTCTCAGTTTCTGCCCCTGTAAAGTGAGAAAAGCATTATCTTTAGGACCAGGCTATTGCTTTAAGCGAGAAACATTTGTGGAAATACCTAGCAGAGTTGTTCTTATTGCTACTACCACTTTTAGAATCTTATTTATTTTCTGAGAAAAATAGCTTCTCTAGGAAGCTATTTGTAGCTTCAGCATCAAGCATCAGATATGATTACTATTAATTTGTGATGTATCATATATAATTTGGGTTTAGTGACAGATTTTTCACAATCTACATAGTAGTATAATAGCACAGTGTAGTCCTCATGTAGCAGTATTTATGTAACATCTATGTAGTTGTAATCTAGATGCTATAGTAAAATATAGAGAGTAAATATTCTATATGGTTTACAATCTAGATAGTAAAGAGATTCACTCCTAAATAAGTTACAATGATTTTCAATAATATGTGTCTAATTCCAATTTAATCCACATATTCTACCAAACAGGTCATTACTTTAACAGTTTAAATCCAAAAGGCCATCACATTTAAATTAACACTCAGATAATTTACTTTTGCAAAATACAAATTGTGACCAGATGTGGTATTATATAGCCTTCAGCTCTACAACTGAAGGTATTTAAGAGATTTTTTTTTTCTTTTAAAGATTTTACTTACTTACCTGACAGAGAGACAGCAAAAGAGGGAACACAAGCAGAGGGGATAGGAGAGAGAGAAGCAGGTTTCTCACTGAGCAAGAAACCTAATGCAGGACTTGAACCAAGGACCCCAGGATCATGACCTGAGCCAAAGGCAGATGTTTAAAGACTGAGCCACCCTGGTACCCCTGAGGCATACATTTTTTTTACATGAACTATAAGGAGAGCAACATTTAATTTTTCCACATGCACATACATCTAATATTATTTGTTGGGTGTATTAGCTATTCTCTTAATTTGAGCTTTTCTGAATATCATTATAGTATAGAAATATCTATATAGATACATATATACATTAGAAATGTCATACACTGGTAAGGCAAAACATTTTACTTACTCTGGGGTTTCAGATTTCAATTAATAAGCTCTCAGGTTTGAGAACAGTCAAGTATTCAAAATGTGATTTTTCACGAGGCCAATATTTTTTCTTCATTTTTCTTAATACATGTTATAAGCAATTTCATTTGTTCCTATTTGCATTTCTTCATAATGGAGCTCTGAATTAACACGTTTTCAACAAGCATATGAAATAATCAGCTATCTCCTCTACACAGGATAGTAAGAATTAAGAAGTAGGAGCACCCGGGTGGCTCAGTGGGTTAAGCTGCTGCCTTCAGCTCAGGTCATGATCTCAGGGTCCTGGGTTCGAGTCCCGCATCGGGCTCTCTGCTTGGCGGGGAGCCTGCTTCCTCCTCTTTCTCTCTGCCTGCCTCTCTGCCTACTTGTGATCTCTCTCTGTCAAATAAATAAATAAAATCTTTTAAAAAAAGAATTAAGAAGTAATAGGACAATATGAAATTAGGTTCAATTGAATTCATTTTTACTCATTTTTATTTTTGGTTTACTTACATATGATGAAAAGATTTAGGGTCACTCCCAACATTTTGGACAGACTTGTGTTAGGCTTAATTTTATCAAGGGTGTACCCCACTACCCACTACAAATCCAGAAATGAAGAACATCAACAAATAAAATTTACAATTAGATCCATATGGGTCAAATAAAGACTTGGTCTGGGAAAACTGCTGCATGTCCTCCAGATTACAGTTATGGTTTAACTACAGTATTAAAACTGTCCTTTCATTTTTGGAAATAAAAGGTGCTATTAAATGAATAGCCTCTTCTGAGTGTGTTCAAGTGTGTTTGGGAACACATAAGTTCACTGTAAATGATCCAACAGAAAAGAAAAGATGGCTGAGCTTAAGGGTCATGGTTTTCTACGTTACTATGGAAACCTGGGAGAAATTGTGGTTTTTTATGGATTTGTACTCACATTTCAGTTGTCTTTAAATGATTACTTTGTTGCCAATCAAACATTACAAAATAGAAATAGCAAAAGGGTTTAGTTTGTAAATAATGTTTTGAAATTAAATTACGGTTGTTAAAATGATTCTGCCCAACTTAGTAAAAGCAATCACCTATTCCTAATGCTCTGAGTACAGTGTTTACTTCTGCAGCTGCAACTTCCTTCCAGCTTTGCACGATCAGATCCGTGAGAAACATGTCCTGATAATCCATTGTTCAGAATTCTGTATTTCTGGTGGGGAACCGATTCCTCTTCTTCTCTTATTCCTTCTGGATAGGACTTCACTCACCTGAAATTCCTGGACATTATAATGACCACAGGTAAAACAATGATGCCTTTCTTACTCAAACCTAATGTGTTCCATCTTTAAAATTCCCAAGTTTTTGAGGGAGCTGTGATTGCCTTTCCCTGGCTTAAAATTCTGATTTAGTTCTCACATCACTAATTCCAATAGAACTTCAGAGGAGAAAAAAAGGAAAGAAAGGAAGATTTTTGGGAGAGCTGTGAATACAAAGTTTAAAAACATGACTTTCCCACTGAGATATCTTAATAAATTAATACACCCTTTCCTTCTTACAACCTTCTCACTTATAGTACTGTCTATATTCATAGAGTTTAATGAAAATGAAATGATAAATATGAAAGATGATAGAAAATTATATTTTAATGCAAATGAAATTACTTATAAAGGCCTTATTAAAAATGTACCAGTTCCATGGGCCCTAAAAAATAGTGTATAAAAATAATTAGGAAGCCCCAAGATGGGGGAAAAGTGATTTTGTGAATACTTATGGAACAAACCAATAATTCCTACAGTAGGCTAAAAATGAAGAAGATTATTATTTAATCTAACATACATCTTCATTATGGTCCCATGTTTACCAGAAGGGCTATAAGCCCCTACAGATAAAAACATAATCACAACATAATTTATGCTCTCAAAGATCTTATAGTCCAGTGGTGGACACCATCATGTAAACAAATCAAGCCACTATAGTTAGTTAATAGGGAACTGAAGAGAAGTAGGGAAAAAAGTATGGATGAAACACAAGGAGGGAACAATAAACTTTACTCTGAGTAGAATTGGGAAAACTTAGAAATTAGTTTAATTTGAACTTGTGGTTACCAGTGACAGGATATTATCTATTTTTTATTTTGTTTGACAAATTTTTATGAATGGTATTTTTCGAATTCAACCCACTGAATCCTTGTAACAACTCACTGAGTTAGTATTAGTATTTTTTTAATTGGGTTGGTAGTAGTATTAACCCCATTTTACAGAGAAGAAAAACTGACACTCACAAAAGTTAAATATCTTGCGCAAGATGGTGAAACTAGTCAGTAGTAGAACTAGATTCAGATTCAGGCTGATGTGGGTACAGAGTCTTTATTGTTTACCACTATATGATGCTGCTTTGTTCAAAAAAGTCATCAAATGTCTTTTGATGGCTGCATAGTATATATATACAGCCATCAAAAGACATTTAATCTCACAAAACAAACTGAGGGTTGCTGGGGGAAGGGGGAGTTGGGGTTATGGACATTGGGGAGGGTATGTGCTGTGGTGAGTGCTGTGAAGTGTGTAAACCTGGCAATTCACAGACCTGTACCCCGGGGGATAAAAATATATTATATGATTAAAAAAAATAAAAAATAAATAAATAAAAGAGAAATTTTATATAGAAAAAATAAAGTCATCAAATGTGTGGCTGTTTATAAAAAATTTTACCACCTGAAATAATTTTATGGCTGCTTGAAGTACAGTTTGGAAGTCTGAAGTCTGAAGGTTTAGGGTTTGTTTTTTGCTTTTGTTTTTGTTTTGTTTTGTTTTGTTTATTTTTTTACATTGTCTGTGGGGAATAATCTCTTTCCAAGAAAATAGTGAAAAATAAATAAATACATGAGAATATCAGTACTGTAACTCATTTAGTATATCAGGAATGCCTGAATTACTGCCCATGCACCAGTATGTGATACATTTTCTCACATGCATACTAAACTCCATTCTGCTAAACACAGTGGAGAGGAATCAAACTTGTAAAAAACTGCTTTGACTTTGTTCTCACCTAGAAGTTAACTTTCAGAAAAGCCCATCAAATATTTTAATAAGTACCATCATCAGAGAGAAAACTCTTATTCTCCAAAATCATTAGGCATTTAGTGATATGATTCAGTGAATGCAAATTCAAGGGAGCCAAGTCAATCCTAAGACGACAGACAGCAGCCACCACGTGGGATTCCTTGTTGGAGAAGCCAGGGCTGGCCACTGCCAACCAGTGTCGCAGGTAGTCCTGCCAGAGCAGCGCTGTCATTGAAGTCTAGTGGTCTAGAACAGCTGTTCTGGGGTCAGATGAGCCTGAGGATATGTCCTGCGATACAAGACAAGTTAAATCACTTCTTTCTCGGCTTTCCCTTTTCTTGAGTGAAATGTTCAAAGCACGAAAAATGAAAAAAGTGAAAAATCAAAATCTTTTTTGGTTTTGTTACACATGCCCACATATATATGCCTCTATATATACTTGTAAATATCTGCATGTATCATCTATACATAGTAGGAAGGAAATGTAGATATATATATTATTTGTATGCCTATTATACATAGATACATTTCCTTCCTTGTGTGATGATGAAGGGACAGCAAATGATACAGTGATAAGAATGGGTCAGGATGAAGAGCTTCAAGATAGAGAGGTTCATAAACCCATGCAGCATGACAGAAAACCTAGCCTTAGAGAAGGAAATGTCCAGCAAGAAGTTTCTGAGAACACAAATGGCCAGGGGGGTTATGTGTCAAATAAATAAATCATGTAGAATCTTCTGTCTTAGTGTCACACTTCCAACCCCATGAGAATTGTAGTACAAACACTGCTGGTTTTTCTAACCCTTCCTCACACCCAGCTCTCCTGATCTCTCCTCGATTTCCTTCCCAGTGAACTTCTCTCCTGCTCGGTTACTGGTCCTTAAATGTACAATCTCTATAAAGTGTTATTAAATTCAGAAATCAGAAAGCATCTTCTTTTGCAGGAATGCAGTACATTTTCTTTCATTTAATGGATATCCCATAATGTTTCTGAAAAGGCTCTTAGAGTTTATCATGTAACCATGTGTAAACAGATAATATTTAAGTATGTATTTTATGCTTGATAGAATATAATTTCTCTCTTGAGGAATTTAGACACAGACATAGTATATATTTATTTCATTTTAAACTGTAAATTAATTTCCTGATAGACTTAGGAACTTGAATAATCTGTCCTATAAATATATGCAGTATTAAAAAATGTTTTAAAACAGGTATCATTTAAATTCTAATCAGTTCATTATGAAATTTTCCTAGACTGTACATTAAACAGGGCAAAAAATCTTTATCAAATGTCATGACTAGTCTGGGACAAGATCTTTCCAATTTAAAATCTGTTCTCCAAACAGGAGTGAGAAAATTAAATGAATTTACGTTGAGTTTTGTGTTATAAAGATATTCTGGAAAAGATTCGGATGAAGATATCTCTTGCAGAATCTCTGTGTTCTATCTGGCACCATTATTGATATGTCAACTTTTTTTATGTTGTTGTTTTCATGATTCACACTATTCTGTTTTCCCTCTCTCCCCCCCATCATTACCTAATCCCCTCCCCCCCTTCCCTTCTCCTCATCTTCCCCCACCTGAATGTTCAATTTTGACATTTTCTAGCCTTCCATTTATTTCTTAGCCTCTCCTCTCCATTTGTGTCAATACTCCTCAAAGTGATCCCATACGAACTCAGGGTTTTAATCTAAGTTGATGAAGGTTAATTAATTTGTTCCAACTTCCCAACTTAGACTTCTCCTCACATGTTCATGGTCATACATCCAACCTGGTACTAGACATCTCTGCATTCCTGGTTTATGCATTGAACTGATCTCCAAGGACTTCCCATTTCACTCTATGTAATATTTCTTCAACCTGCCCACTTCTCCCCTCAACCAACCACTTTTACCAACAGCCTTCCCAACTTTATCATTTCATATTTACATTAGTACATAGTTTCTTACCTGGTCCTCTTCCTTGCAATTTGGCCCCTTTCAGATTCATTCGCCACATAATTGGCAAAAATGCTCCAACTAAACTGCACATCTCACCTTTTTAGGCCCTGCTTAAAATCTATGAATGATTCCCAGTGGGTTAAAGAATAAAGTCCAAGCTCTTTGGTCTGACATGAAATGAGGCCTTCTAAGTTCTGGTCTTTGGTGTTCTGTCCTCTCTGCGTTAAAATTTATACCTCAGAAGTATTTGCTTCAGTGATGTTCACAACATTTGCAGGGCTTTTCACATCCAGCCTTGTGCTTATGATCTCTCCTTCTACATCCTCTCCATCTGTTCACCTAGTTTTCCTTAAGTAACTCCACTTAGTTCAAAGATCAATTTTTCTCAGGATGCCTTTCTAACTCCCCACATGGATGATTATATGTGCCCCCTCACTTCTCCCATAGTAGCATGACACCAGTAAGAATGTACTATTTTTATACCCTTCTACATCCATCTACTCCACTGGACTGTGAACTCACTGAACATAGGATATGTATCTATTCATTCAATAAATAATTTATTGAGTATCTATAAAGAGCCAGGAACTCAAGACACTGCTCCATGAATACAATTATATAGAAGCATAAAGCTTATATTAAGTAAGAATCACTTTCTTTGTCTTATGCTACATATTCATATATGTATCTTTTCTAGGACATCTTATTATTTCATGATAATAAAGGCACCTAGTAGAGAGATCCATCTTTGTGTGTTTGTGAAAGCTTACCCACATGCACTATGGCTGTAGGTGAGCTTATTGCAATGCCCTAATTAATTTGTCTTCTATTACTATTTTACTCAGATGTTCAATACCTCAAATTATATTTAAGTAGAGCCTGACCATGTAAATAGAGCACTATGTATTTGTTAAGGGTAAATTATGATTGGACAGTCATCCAGGACAGGCCTGAAGCCACTAGCCTACACTACCCTCCTTTGGACCTTTGGTCATGTGTGTCCAGAAACCACTAGTTGATCAACTCTATTCTGCCAGTCCCTACTCAGTGGCTATGCTATTAGTTACCCTTTAACCTTTTACAGGTGATCTGGATGCTAAGGAAATTAAAAGCTGCATCAAAACAGGATCCCTTATGTAACTAATAAAGCCCTTAGTGTATTCAGAAGTATCTCAGCACGAGCCAGAATGCGTCATTTTTGAAGGGTGAAAATGTGATGCTATTATTCAACCTTTTTGCATAACATATCTCAAAAAGAGATGTTAGTCCTTAGAAACAGATGTTTTTGGGTACTTAGAAATGGATCTTCCAGTGACACTTTCCCCTTGTTTGTGGTGTTATACAGAAAATATCAGGGGAGGACATTTTTACAAAAAAACAATGTGTCTTCAGATAGGGTTGCCAGACTTAGTAAATAAAAATACACGAGTCTAGGCTAAATTTGAACTTTAGATAAACAACAAATACTTATCTGAAATTCAAATTTGACTGGTATCCTGTATTTTATCTGTCAATCCTACATTCTAGGTAGTGTAGACAGATTGCATACAAGCTCATATTTATGCAGCAAAGTTGTTGTTGTTGTTGTTGTTTTAAGATTTAAACATTTATTTATTTATGCATTTATTTTAGAGACAGAGAGTGTGTGGGGGCAGGGGTGGCAGAGGGATAGGGAGAGAGAATCCTCAAGCAAACCCCCTGCTGAGCACAGAGCCCAGTGCAGGGCTCCATCCTAGGACCCGGAGATCATGACCTCAGCTGGAAACCAAGCGTTGGATGCTTAACTGACTGAGTCACCCAGGTGTCCCATACTAATGTAACAAAGTTACTCTCACCATGATCAAAAAAGCAATTTCCTTTCACTCCCCCCCCTTTTTTGCCTTTGTAAAATATTTTTCCCATCCCTTCTGTTCCCCTTTTGCACAATCTGATTAATTACTCTTCTGTGATTTCCCACATTCCAAGTTTTAACCTCTCATTAGCTTGGTTGAACTCAAAGCCGATTCTTTTGTTGTGTAACAAGAGCTATCTTGTTTCAATAAGGATGGTCAAGAATGAGTAGCATGGAGCCCTCTATCTTTCTCTTTTACGTTTCTACTTCCAGAATATTTATTCAATGGTGGGTATGGGAGTTTATGATAATTGGCAAATTATCTCAGATAACATTTCTTATGGACTAGGTGGGGAAAAAGAAATGGCAGGTTAGGATGGAGACGACAAGTTAAATAACCTTCCTTTTATACTGTTTTCAATAAACTACCTTTTACTTGATCTGAGCTTCATATATACCTAGGATTCTGCAGGCTTGACTAGTCTTACCTGGTAGTAATTTTAAGAGACTATATGTGCTATGGTGAGTGCTATGAAGTATGTAAACCTGGCAGTTCACAGACCTGTACCCCTGGGGCTAATAATACATTATATGTTAATTTTAAAAAGTTAAAAAAAATGGGGGACCTGGGTGACTCAGTGGGTTGAGCCTCTGCCTTTGGCTCAGGTCATGATCTCAGGGTCCTGGGATCAAGCCCTGCATTGGGCTCTTTCCTCAGTGGAGAGCCTGCTTCCCCCTCTCTCTCTGCCTGCCTCTCTGCCTACTTGTGATTTCTCTCTGTCAAATAAATAAATAAAATATTTTTAAAAATTAAAAAAAAAATTCAAGAATATATTTTAGAGAAAGAGAGAAAGAGAGACTCTAGGGGTGCCTGGGTGGCTCAGTAGGTTAAGCATCCAACCGTGATTTCAGCTCAGGTCATGATCTCAGATTCTTGAGATCAAGCCCCACCTCAGGGTCCATGGTCAGGAGGAATCAGTCCAAGATTCTCTCTCTCTTCCTCTCCCTCGGCCCCTCCCCTGATCATGCTTTTCCTTTCTCAAATAAATAAATAAATATTTTAAGAAAGAGAGAGAATGTAAATGCAATGTTTAGGATTATTTACATGAATTACAACAAAAGGGCAAGCTATTTCAGTACAGATCTCCAAAGAGGAATTATAAGAACAAAACTCTGGGAGTATTTTTTCCCTCTAAGTCTCTGCCACTTATTAGCATGTAAACATATTCCAGCAATCATTTTCATTTCATTACTAAAATATCACACCTTTTCAGCAAATTAAGAATAATACCATGTAATTCTTTTCTGCCTAACAAAGACAAGGAACCACAGAGAAAGATAAAGTGTCTACCAAGCTAGATCTTTTGTAAATACCACTGTACTGAATATAGCCGCTTTTCTTAAGCCTAAGAACAGATAATTCTGTTTCAGGCAAGAGATAAGCTCAATTAGCACACAGATAGCAAGCTGTACTTTATAGGAACACTATCTCTTCCTGCCTGAAATGACCTTTTACAAACTAGTTTCAAAATTAAGTACTCAGATATTAATTTATTTTTCTCTCATTCTGTCTGAAGAATATGTATGGGTATAAAATATGTTCATATACACAAAAATCAAATTGTGCAGAACATGCAAATTAGTAAGTAATTTTTCATATATCAAAAGTAATTCACTAAAAGATTTTTTATAGCTTTCCTTACAGTTCTGACACTCTCAGTGCCTTAACATTTTAATTTAAGGCTATATATGTTTTTTTTTTAATTTTGAGATTTTAATTTAAGGTTATATATATTTTTAATTTAATTTTTAATTTTTAATTTAAGGATGTATGTGTGTGTGTGTGTGTGTGTGTGTGTATCTCCATTGAAAAATAACTATTCCATAGAACAAAATTCATCCATGCCCATTTTCAAAATTCTCCATCAAGGATATCAGTTAATACTGCCTGATATTTAAAAGTTAAGGATAGGATACCTACATTAGCTATGATTCACAAGAAACATAATTGGGCTAAACATCTATTTCTGTCTCAACAATCAGTTCTAAATAAATATTCCCAACTGCATTTAGTGTATATAAAATATTAGCTGATTTCAGTACATTGTCTAACTTGTGATGAGTGTTGCATTGTAAATGGTATATGAAGAATTAGAATAACTAAAATATGAAATATAAGCTATAGGTGTGAGTGAAAACTCTACTTGTTGAGGTGTAGTAAAGTATAATTCAATAACATCCTCTGATGCTTAGATTTTGGTAGTACTTTAGTCTTAGTTCTTTTAATATTCTTTCAAATCAGGACTTCCTCTAACCCCATAAAAACATTAGTCACAGATGATCAAACAGTCTGTCAATATTTTATTACTATTTTTAAAACATCAATTTTTAATGAAATAGTCCAATTAGCATATCTCTTTAATGATTATTTGACTTATACAGATAAATGTATTGATATAGTCAAGAAATGTTGAGTGCCTTCTATGTTGCAGACACTTTTTTAGGTACTAGGAATACATTAGTGAACATAACAGAAAAAACCCTCAAAGCATGGAGCTTACATTCTTTTAAAAGAGAAGACGGTGCCAAGAAGATAAAAGCATTAGTCATGCAACAATATTATATTAATTTTTAGTTCATTCTGTAATTATTTATTGAGGATCTACAATATCCTTTGATAGACACTGTGAAACACATAGGAAATCATAGAATATGGCTTTCCTAATGGTATTTGTATATTCATGTGTAAGACAGATATAACTATAAAACAGTGTATAGATTCAAAATGTCTTACAACTGAAAAGAAACAAAAATTATAAAAATGTGAAAGGACTGATAAGAGCTTTGCGAAAATATTTGCAGCTTTAATGTATTTTGAAAGGTTGGTATGTGAAGAAAGGGGATTCTATGCTTTGATGCTTCAGGAACAGAATGAGTACAAACAGGTCAGGTCTGATATTTTAAATACTTTGGAAAGAAGGAGGGAATTATAGGACAGGAGCAAGGACATGGACAAATAGAGCCTGAGAAAGGAAAAAGAATAATGAGTTGATGGGAGATTATAATGTAACTCAAGTGCAATAGAAGTTTAATTGTCACTCTATAGGCAGCAGGGAACCAATAATTACCTTGGAGGAGTGTGACACATGAATCCGATTTAAAAAAAAAAATTAAGTTTAACTGGCATAATAAAAGAAGCAAAGTTTAAGCCTGTTCAAGAAAATATATTTGTGAGAATACCATGTTTGAGAATATATTTTAAGGCAGTTATCAAATTAATTATCAGTATTATACACTAAGGTTCATATTTATCTAATAAAGTGGTCCTCCCTTATCCACAGAAGACATGTTCCAAGACCCCCAGTGGACACCTGAAATTGTAGATGATACTGAACCCTATATATACAATGCTTTTTCCTATGCCTACATACCTCTGAAAAAGTCTACTTTATAAATCAGGCACAGTAAAAGATTAACAACAATAACTGATAATAAAAGATAACAATTACACTATAATAGAAGTTATGTGAATGTGGTCTCTCTCAAAATATCTTCCTGTATTATACTGATGATGGGAGATGAGAAAATGCCTGTGAGATGAGATGAAGTGAGTGAATGATGTAGGCGCCATGACATAGCATAAGCTACTACTGACCTTCCAATCACAAGTCAGGAGGAGGATTGTCTGCTGCAGGACCATGGTTGACCACAGATAACTAAAACTCTTGAAAGCTTAACCATGGATAAAAGGGGATAACCACTCTTCTATTTTCAGAAAAGAGGATTTGGTTTCATGGTTTGGTTTTTGGTGTGGTGTTTGTCTTCTGCTTTTTTGGTTTTGTCCTTGTTTTTTTTTTTTTTTTTTCTCATATCTTTCATAGTCAGACATGCTTTTAGTCATGTATCACATGACTGGCTTCATCATATATCCAAAATGTTTAACTGTGAGTTTCTATCACAAAAAAAGCAAGGTGCTAGATGTATTTTTCCATCTATATGGATAAGGAGAAAATGTGTAAAGATGAAAAACTACTCTTTTTGTATTATATTAAAAATAGGGGCTTCTGGGTGCCTCAGTTGGTTAAGCATCTGACTCTTGATTTTGGCTCAGGTCATGATCTCACAGTGGTGAGAACGAGCCCTGTATCATGCTCCATGCTGAGCGGGGAGGCTGCTTAAGATTCTCTCTCCCCCTCTACCCCCTCCCCCACTTGTGCACACTCCCTTGCTCTCTCTAAAAATAAATAAATAAATAAAATAAAGTAAAGCATAATTTCATTTATCACTGATTCAAAAAAATTGATCTCTATGCAGCCATCAAAAGAAATGAAATCTTGCCATTTGCGACAACATGGATGGAACTAGAGCGTATCATGCTTAGCGAAATAAGTCAAGCAGAGAAAGACAACTATCATATGATCTCCCTGATATGAGGAAGTGGTGATGCAACATGGGGGCTTAAGTGGGTAGGAGAAGAATCAATGAAACAAGATGGGATTGGGAGGGAGACAAAGCATAAGTGACTCTTAATCTCACAAAACAAACTGAAGGTTGCTGGGGGGAGAGGGTTTGGGAGAAGGGGGGTGAGGTTATGGACATTGGGGAGGGTATGTGCTTTGGTGAGTGCTGTGAAGTGTGTAAACCTGGTGATTCACAGACCTGTACCCCTGGGGATAAAAATATATGTTTAGAAAAAATAAAAAAAAATAAAAATAAATTGATCTCTGTCAGAAACAAGGCAAAGTTGAAAATCGTATTTATAAATGCTTTAAACCATTTTTTTTTATTTACAAATAACAACTATACACATAGTTCTAAGCCTTGGTTTCCTAACTTGTAAATGGTAATGATAACAGCTCAGTTTCAAGTTATGAGGGTCAGATACCCTTTACCTGTGTTATCTCTAATCCCCCAAACAGCCTTGTAATTGAGCTGTGATCACCACCATTTTAAAAGTTGACAAAATAGGCTCAGATTTGTGTCTAAGAACAAAGTCTTTTCCAACTCAAACCCTATACTCTCTCTTCTCTATCCTGCCAATCATACTAGCACTGTGGGCACAGAGATGAAAATAATTATATATAGGAAAGATAAGGAGAATCTAATATTTTAAAAAATACTCAAGATTTGATTTTATAAGAAAGGTATTCACCACTGGAAACCAAAATACTCCAGATAATCTCCCACCAATTATTTCCACACTTTGAACCAAGTGTGTGAATTATTTATATGAATCATATGGAACTATAAAACCAGAATATGCAAGTTGACTTAATGAAAAATGAACTAGAACACAAAGTACTATCCACTTGGTATTCTTGTTCCTAACTTATTCTTAGCCTCTAGGGGAATTTCATCATATAAAAATTTCACCTTTCAAGACTTTAAGTGGATGTATGGTTTCTAGGCAATTACTGCAGTTCATTTATGTAAAAAATGCATTAATATTAGAAGCTAGAGAAATATCTAGATATGTTATATGTTACTAATATAAAATACCTTAATTAATTTAAAAACAATTTTAGTTTTAATCCAACAAGTTCCCTTAAAGAAAAGATATAATTACAGTAACTTCTTAGATGAAGCTAAAAATTCTATATGGATTTCCTTGAAAATTTCTCATTGGTTATGTTTTATTTTTGATTAACCAGTAAGTAAGTGAAATCTGCCTTCACTACCTAGATTATCTTCTCTAATCACCTGCTCTGTAAGCAAAGAATTAAGTAAGAAGACTGTTCATTTTTAAAATGAAGTATAAATGTCATTTCATATTTATTTAACACTTCTATTTTCAGAGGCAAGCTCATTTTTTAGACATTGGCAAAAGTATTTATATGTTAAATGGAAGTGTTTAAGAAACACTGTGAAGTTGGAAAACACACTGTCACCATTTCGCAATGTGATAGGTGCTATTAGTGATCAATCTGGATCCTGTTCTCTATACATCTCATAATAAAGAGTAAGGTTGCTTTTATTTGATTTGAATTTTGGAAGATAAGTAAAAACTGAAAATTATGCTTTTTAAAAGTATAGATAAGTCCTCTGAAAATAAGGTCCTGAAGAAAAAAGCACCCAAACTTTTCCTTTAAAACCTCTTAGGTCGGGCGCCTGGGTGGCTCAGTGGTTTAAGCCGCTGCCTTCGGCTCAGGTCATGGTCTCAGGGTCCTGGGATCGAGTCCTGCATCGGGCTCTCTGCTCAGCAGGGAGCCTGCTTCCTCCTCTCCTCTCTCTGCCTGCCTCTCTGCCTACTTGTGATCTCTCTCTGTCAAATAAATGAATAAAAAAATCTTAAAAAAAAAAGGCATAAAACCTCTTAGGTTTATGAGAAGAGCATTTGGACTTGCATCTAAAGATCTGAATTCAGGACTCAGTTCTGCAATTTAGCTATGAGAAAGTGGTTTTCTATCTCTACAGGAAAGATACCAGACATTAACCAACTCACTGTCCCTACCCCATGCCACCAATGCCCACCTTTGATACCTTTTCTAACCAACTCACTGTCCCTACCCCATGCCACCAATGCCCACCTTTGATACCTTTTCTTTCAAATCAAAACTCCATCTTTATTTAGGAAGAAAATACATTCAGTCCAAAAGGATACATTGCAATTGGTCTAAGCAAGTTATGACTAGTACATACCCCCTTTCCAGAAACTCTCTTCCTAGCCTCTCTCACAGCTAGGAATGAGCATGTGACCTAATTCTAACCGATGAAATGTTAGAAGAATTTTGGAGAGTTTCTAGAAAAATGTGCCTTCCGTGATAAATGACAGAGCTACTCTGAGAAATTCCCTTCTGCTATCCTTTCTTCTGCCTTCCTCCTTTCCTCCAGCAAGTAAAAAGCAGGGAAATGAAAGTCAATACTGAGGATGGAAAGGAAACGGAATAAAAAGAATATGGGTCATCAATGAGCTCTAGATTGATCCTTCAGGTGTCTTATTTCATGTGTAATTTAATGTCCTCTGCATATAGCATTCTGAGAAAGATTTTCTGTTTTGTGCAGCTGATCTTTGGCTCCCTTATCTTTTGAGAAAGTGCCTAATTACTTAATAAATTCTTAGTAATTATTTACAAATAAATACTTGCTGGCTGGTAACTAAATCTGAATATTGAGAAAAAGTGCTAACTTCTACAGATTCAGACTTTCATTTTTTTTTTTTTTACATTTTAGTATTCTCATATAAATTATACATAGTATCTATTTGCTTACCCTGATATTTCACCACACATACTTAGGTACTTTTCTCAATATTGTCCTTAAGGTTCATAACCTTGTGAAAAGGTACCATATAAAAATTACTTTTAGAAAATAATGGAAAATAATAAACAGTGAAGTCCAATGACCTTCAGGTAAGGAAGCATAAACAATCATGAAGTGGATTAAAAAATGCAGTCTGACTCCTTTGAGAATTTGTGTAAATTTATAAAGTCCTGTATCTTTTCTACATAGGATTTTTATAAATTCTATAGCTGTCAAAGGTATAAACATAAAAGGTCAGTGAAAAAACACTATATATGCATAGTTATGGGTATATGAGATGGTAAATATGATTAAGTTTTCCAACAACTATTAACAAACAAGTATTAACAGCAATTTTTTAAAAGATTTATTTGTTTGAGAGTGAGAGAACCAGGGAGGGGTGGAAGGAGGGGCAGAATATCAAGCAGACTTCCTGCTGAGTGCAGAACTCTATATAGGGCTCCATCCCAGTACCCTGAGATCATGTCCTGAGCCAAAATCAAGAGTCAGTCACTTAACCGACTGGGCCACCCAGGTGCCCCAATAGCAATTTCTAATCTGAATAAGTGTTCAGTTTTTCATCTGAATTTCCAGACATACATTATTTTCCTACTAAAACTGCCATGATAATTTCTCTACATTTATTTTGGAAACGTATATAGGAAAACACAGTTATAAACTATCTATGCTCTAATACTAAAAGCACATAAAAGCTCAGAGGCCATTTACATGGACCATGCGTGCATTACCATCTGCAAAATGTGCTGCACTTTTCTCACCATCTCTAAATACTCTGTCTTACATTTTCATATTCCGTCAGTCATAAGTCTGATTTTTTCCTCATCCAAATCAGAACGTCTCTGAATGCCCTATTCATTTTGCTACCACGTCTACATTCCTTCTGAAGTAACTAAAACTCATTACTGATAATTATAATGCAAATATTATATTTTCTAGTAGACCATGAGTTCCAAGAAAACAAGGGCAATTTCACTTTCTCTTTCTTTCCACAGTCCCTAATCAGCTATTTATTAAGTTCCTTGAGAGCAGAATCACTTTATTGACCCCAAAATGAATGAAAAATATCTTATGTAGGCCATTACATAAAATCATCCTTCATCCCACTTTAGTGTAACAAAAAACTAACAACAAAAAAGAATGGGTCATTAGTGCAGATCATTCCCTTTTTAAGAGCAAGAAGCTCTTAAAAAAGCCGAGAGGGGCACCTGGGTGGCTCAGTGGTGGCTTCAGCCTCTGCCTTCAGCTCCACCCAGGCGACCCTCTCTCACCTTTCTTGTGATGAATTCTCCTAATATGTTCTTTCATCTGGCCAAAATACAGGTTTAGTTTTCCAAACACCCCTGCGCTGCCAGCATGCATCACAAAACACACACCTTCCTGGGTATGTGCTCTGTTCACCCCAGTAGGTCCTTTCATGTCCACTCTCTTGCCTTTCTGGCTTTTCTAGTTCTGTGGTTCATACATTCAATGACCATGTAAATATGGACAGTGGAAAGAGGAAAAGATTTTCAACACTATATTTTGTTTTACCTGTTAGATTTATTTTCTTGGCCTCCTCTTACGCTTTTTTTTTTTTTTTTTTAAGATTTTATTTATTGGGCGCCTGGGTGGCTCAGTGGGTTAAGCCGCTGCCTTCAGCTCAGGTCATGATCTCAGGGTCCTGGGATCGAGTCCCGCATCAGGCTCTCTGCTCAGCAGGGAGCCTGCTTCCTCCTTTCTCTCTCTCTCTCTCTGCCTGCCTCTCGGCTACTTGTGATCTCTCTGTCTGTCAAATAAATAAATAAAATCTTAAAAAAAAAAATAAGAAAGAAAGGTGGAAGAGTTACAGAGCAGATACCATACAAGTGATTAATTTCTACAATGGGAGCAGGAAGAATTTGAAAGTGACTCTCAAGAAGATATGGTGCAGGTTAGGCAACTATTATTAATTCTTCAAGAGATAGGCAATGATTTAAACTCCTTTTCCATAACTTTTGGCTGTTGCACTGATATTTCCTTGATTATGACTTTGTGTTTGAAATAGGCTTCAGTGTTCCATCCACCTTTGATTGGGACCTACAAAGATAAACTGAAGTCTAAGGTGGTCACAGACTATGCAAGATTGACATTATAAGGGACCACATGACCTAATGTTGTTGTAAAATCCTTAAATATTGAATTGTACTTTCAGTTAGCAAAAAGAATCATCAGTCCAAGTAGGCATAGAAAGTAGATTCAAAACATTTCATTCAACATGCTTATTTTAGACTATAGCATTACTAGTAATATTATATTATTTATTAGTTTAAAATAAAGTAACAAAAATACACTATAACTTAAGGTGAGTAAGTTGCCTTCCCATACTAAAATTTTGGGATTCTATAAGTATTTAAAGGAATACTTAAAAAACAGGAGAAAATAATTCAGGAAAGAATTTAATAAAGATTTCATTGGATGCCGTGTTTCTTCTACCTTAAATATACCGATATGCTGCTACACTGCAGTGAATATTTGTAGCATTTATGTGAATTGAACCAATTAGCCAAACTTTAGGTACTATGGTTAGGTAACCAGTGTGTTAATTGCAAACTGTAAAACGTTGATGAAAATGGTAAAAGAGTCTTCTGTTCAGAGAGAACAACAGAAAAATGGATGCAATATGCATATATAAAAAGTATTTTTTAAAATCAGCAGATGGACCCCTATATTTTAGAACCTACTCACAATGGGATGTGTATATGTTTTTAGCAAGACATGAAGCAATGCACAAGAGTGTAAGTTACCAAATGTATATTCTGCTACAGCATCCTCTTTAGCACCTAGCTGTTAAAAAAAAAAAAAATCCCTTAATAAAAACCTGTGATGTACCATTACTGTAGGGTAAATTGATTCCAAGGGACTCAGTAGTTCAATAGACTCCATAGTTTATAGTTCCCTAATATTCATTAAGTACTTAAAATATCTGGTATACTTTATAAAACCACCACTTAGCTAAAGCATGTGTATGTGTGCATCCTTTAATTAAAATTTTTGTTTCATTATATTTAAGAACAAAGCAACAACTAAGGTGACCATACAAATGAGTTAGACGAAACCAATGACTTAAACATTCTATAAGTTCTCATAAGGGTATTACAGGTTTTAGTTAATTACAAGCTCCAGGCATTAAACCATACTTCAGTATCTTTTATGTTTATTCAGTTTCCAAATTAACCCTCCCTTCCTAAAATCAGAAAATATCTCCTTCAATGTATATTTTTTTCTTTGAATTGGAAAGGAGCTTAGTAAATGCTAACATTTAGTATTTAATATATGTAATGTTACATCTTCAATATTGTATATCTGATCATTTTTACAAGCAGATTAGAAAATAGATGTTTGTTGTTTCATGTAGCCTCTCTGGATTAGAACCCAACCCAAAGAAACAGGAAGACATTACCATGTCAAGATTACTTGGGATCTAATATGAAATTATTTTGTAGTTCCATTAAGTGCTTGTAAAATAGTCAACAATTGAGAAAACCAAGATGGTATTAACTGGAATTCATGGTAGGTGCCAGATCTTAATTTACTTAACTATCCATTCTGTGATAGACTTATTTTTTTTTAAGATTGTATTTTATTTATCTGAGAGAAAAAGGAAGAGAGTGATAGAGAAAGCAGAAGGAGAGGAAGAAGCAGACTCCCCACTGAGCAAGAAGTCCCAGGAACCTGGGATCATAACCTAAGTCTAAGGCAGATGCTTAACCAACTAAGCCAACCAAGTGCCCCTAGAATTATTTTTTATAAACCCAAATAAGTAACACTTGTATTACACTCACATTCCCTTTTTGAAAAAGGTGACAGAACTCTATGGATTTGTTTTACCTAGTTCAAACCACATTGTCCCCATGAGAAGGCAGGGACATTATTGATAATATTCTATGCAAAAGCTATTATGGGAGAAGCTTAACAATTTGATGGGATAGCAATGGACTAATCAAAGAACACAACCTTGCTCTTTATCACACTAGAACTCAATACCACAGAATGTTTACCCAGAAAATAATCTCACTAAGAATCCTAAGTAAGGCATAGGGAAAGTAGACCATCCTGAGACATAACCTGACAAGCAAAGCAATCATTTCCATTATTCACATGATCCCCAAATAATGTATACTCTACAAAGGTCCTTTTGTACCAATTCTGATCTTCTAATGTGATATTAACTATGCTTGTAACCATTTACCATATGTTATAATCCATCTGTTCCAATAAATGAACCATCAGCCTCATACTATGATGGGGGGGAAATGTCCCTGACCACACAATTCAGTCCCTGATTCCTGGCTATGGAAGTAAATGTTTGTATTAACTCATTTACTCTTAAAATGCATCAGCTCTATTTTACTATTCCATAGAGCCCTTACGAAGTCACATATGACAGCAGATGTAAACTCTTCTTAAAAAATCTGGCAGAGTGACTATGCAATTATTGATCATTATAATTTTTTATGTGCATGTTTAGACAGACCACTAGACTAACTCAGTCCACTTATATTCTTCTACTAGAATATAACACTTTGAGAGAAGGGATGATATCTTATTTATAGTGTCAAACAGGATCCATTTTATTAGAAAACTTTCAAACATACCTGTTTGAAAAAAATAATGAGTGTAAACTTCAAGTTCTTCACTCTCTTTAAAGTGATGTGGCTCCATGATGTTTCATTCAAATGCTTTTGACCCATTTTAAAAATAAGCAAGGCATTTTTTAGTTGATTACTATTTATAAAGAAATAATCACATTTTATTCTGCAATGTAGCCCATATACAAAAAGGAAAGCAACAGATTAATTTCACATAACATTTGGATTAAGCAATTAACATTTTAAAGTTAGGTTACTTATTTGAGAAATTATTTGGAAAATCATATTTGATACTTTTCAACTTTAAAGTTGCTGAATGTAGAGCTAAACGAATCTCTACATTTCAAAATTTAAGTAAGCTAGTATGTATTTTGAAGGACATCAAAATGATTTAATATCAGCATACACAAGGCTATCTATTGAAAAAAAATATGCCACAAAAAGAAAGTACATTTTTAAACCATATAATTGCCATTAAATTAAGAAGTTAGTTGTTTGAAGTTGGCCGTGTAATTCTTTATGAAGATTCTATATTACCATTTTGAAGCACTCAAATATGACATTCAGGATAAAAAAACATCGTGTGCAAATGTAAATAATGAAACAACCGATTGAGTTTTTGTATTTCTTGTTCTCTTTACAATTTTGTCATGAGTATAAATCTCTTGGTGTCAATTTTTCTTCTTACAAGTCCCTGAAAATGAAGCACCAAAGTCTAATAATTTTCCCCATCTAAATTATTTACTTTTTAATGTTCTGGAAGAACAAGAATAAGTCATCTTGCATGGTCCTCTAACAAGATCAACAAGTCAAGAGTACATAGATTTAAAAAAAGAAAAAAAAAAGTACATAGATATTCTCCTACTCATATTCCTCTGCCTCAGCACATTAACTCTAACCTGACAAAGATAAAGGAAGAAGGAAATTTGCTTGGGATCAGAAGTCAAAAATGTGCTTTCGATAGATATTTTCAGTAGTTTCAAGGACATCATCAAGAATGCCACATATATTTAGACCTCACTGAATCTTAAATCTCTGATGTTCTGTAATAGAACAATCGGATTCATAAACATTAAGGAAAATGTTTACAATAGCTCAAAGTGCATAGATGAGTTTTAAAGAATATATCTAAATTACCAAAACTATTCCACAGTGTTAATAATTAGTTAGAAGTAGATATTACAGGAAACTGGCCCATTTGAGAATTCTTAAAATGGTTGTTTAATTTCTTTTCAGCTTAGAGAACATATTTTATTCTTTTCATAAAAACACTCAAATGTGTATTCATTTTAAGTTTTTAAGACCCCTTTGTAACATTAAATACAGAACAAACAAAATTTGAACTTTGTAGTCTAAAGTCTAAATTGTCTTTAACAGGGGCAAAGTTAGTAAAATAGATAAAATTGCTCTTTTTGCTATTATCTCTCATAGAAGTAGAGCTATAATAAATAGACAAATAACATATTGAGAGAAATTATAGAGTCAATCTTAAAGTTAAGTCAATCTTAATTTACTTGGGGCCTCATATTATTCTTGGCAATCTAAATGGACTAAGTCATGGCTAAATGAGAAAACAAAAAAGAAATGCACTCAAAACAGCACCACCGATAATTTTCAAAAGAGATATAATTCCAAAAGTTGGAATTCACTTTTGTTAATTCAAGTGGATTTTCCTTAATTAGAACTGACTTCTCTCCTCTAAACATAGTGTTGACTCTTGCCATGATGGGTGATTCTTTAATAAATGAACAGGAAACTAGCTCCTAGGCAATAATTTAGTGGATTTCTGCTTGGAAACATTATTCATATAGAATAAAAATGAGAAAAACACAAGTTGATATCCAGTACATAAGTATAGTCAACTGTAATCTTCTGTCACATGCCATGATACATAATGTTGGAAAACTCATTATTCAACAGTAATGCATATGCAAAACCAGATTCAACACAGTTACTTGATCTTACTGAGATATTCTAATCCATATCTTCCTTTGATGCCCATTACTCCAATGGGCTTTACCTTAAAAGGTAATGGGCAACAGTAGTTTAGAATAGTGACCACAGGGCAGTACATTCTATAAAGCAAACAACCCATTTTATTCTAAAGCCTGTATTTAACATTAGAGGCAAATCATTTATAATAGTAACATGATTTGGAGGATAAAATATTTTCTGCTTAAATCTCAAACAGAAATTTAATAGTTAATTGGTAGTTTAAAGACAGGCAATCTATCATTTCTATACTTCCTTAGCAAGCTTATTTATTTCACGTGCATGAAACATTATCCGTGCTATTTTAAGTATTATCAAACTGATATTCACTGGGATTTTCTGACACTGGATTTCTTTTCTTTTCTTTTTAAGATTATTTATTTATTTATTTATTTATTTATTTATTTATTTATTTGACAGACAGAGATCACAAGTAGGCAGAGAGGCAGGCAGAGAGGCAGGCAGAGAGAGGAGGAAGCAGGCTCCCTGCCGTGCAGAGAGCCCAATGCAGGCCGATCCCAGGACCCTGGGATCACGGTCCGAGTGGAAGGCAGAGGCCCCAACCCACCGAGCCAACCAGGCGCTCCTCGGACACTGGATTTCTATCAGTAAACTGCATTTGCCTGACCAAATTGTTCTCTTAGCCTTAGATCTCAAATGGCACCATTGTGCTTTTAAGCACCTTTCTTCGATTTTCAAAATAATTAGTTCTCCCAAGTGGTTTATTTCAGATGAAAGAATAATACACTATCGCCACAGAATTTGTTCTGTTTCTAAATGATTTAAAATTCTAAATTTGCCATAGCATTTAAGTTCCAATAGTAAAAGTGCGTCAATGATTGCAAAGTTTCTATGGCAACAACCTCATTATAACACCACTCCCGGGATAGTAACCTGGATTCTAAGTGTTAGAGAGACGTCAGTTATCATGGAGTCTGGTGAACTAGAGAACTAATGCAGTCTATATAAAAAAAAAAGTTGCTGATTTTAATTTCACAAACAATGCATATGTGTACAATGTTATCATAATGATTACAACTGAAATATTCTACATTTGTAAACATTATGTCACCTTGATGAGACCACCGTAATTTTTTAGACAAAATTTAAGGACAATTTTTGTTACTTATCTAAAATTGGATCTACCTATGAAAACCTTAAAGGAAATTAAGGGCTTGTTATTTAGAAATCATGACTTTGCCTTAAGATATCAGGCAGCCTAGGCACCACACTGAAGTGCTTACAGAACACAGATGCTTTATGAAGATACCACTGTTTCAGTCAAAAATATATTGGCATTGGCATTGCTCTGACGATTTGATCCTGTGGAGAAAGACAACACCGACATCCAGAGTCCATTCCTAAAGTGAATACCAGCTTTTTAGAAACTAACATCTGCTGAGCCCCAGTGCTCCAGCTGCCACAAAAAAAAACAGATTTTTCCAAAGTAAATCTGCCCCATTCATTACTTCCAGGCAGTAGGCATTCAGTGATTGAAATCTATTAATGCTTATTTGTGATTCATTTAAATCTATGATTTAGAAAGTTTAATTGACAGAAATAATGAATAACTACAATACATTTGGAGACTGCATTGCATTTTAAAACAAGTGAAGATAATTGTAAGTGAAAAATGAAAGAAAACTGCATACTTCAGTAAATGAGCCATTAACCTCTCACCTTTTAAACCAGAAAAAAAAAATCTTGATGATAACAACCAAGCTTCTTTAATGATTCTACAACATGATTATAAAATTAAACTGATAGTTTGAGATTGATTTTGGTTCTTCATAAGCTATTTCCAATTTAGCCTTCCTCTTATAAGGACTCATTGTCCCACCACCCACATATTTCTTCTTGGCTTTGAGGGCAGTGGGACTCAAGGATGAAAGAAGAGAGAAAGAGAGGAAAGTAATTTCCAGGTGGCCCCTGGGTGGCTCAGTGGTTAAGTAGCAGACATTGGCTTTGGTCATGATCTCAGAGTTCTGGGATGGAGCCCAGAGCATGGAGCCCCACAATGTGCTTCCTGCTCAGAAGAGAGTCTGCTTCTCACTCTCCCTTTGCACCGCACCCCTACTCTCTCTCTCTCAAATAAATATATAAAATCTTTTAAAAATTTTAAGAAGTAATTTCCAGGATCCTTTGTAATTCATAAGCATGATGATTGGGTGTTCACACCATTGTGTGACATGTGCCTCCCTCAAAACTGGTTAACGCCTCATCCCATTAGCCATCTGATATGAACCTGGACAAAGAAATTTCCACAGGCAAATTTATTTTTAAATTATTCTTATCTAACTGAACTATTAACCCCAAATTGTTGTGTTGTTTTTGTTTTGTTTTGGTTTGGCTTGGTTTTGGCAGGGGCACACTTGGCTTGTGAACTTGGGACAAGAAGTGGGAATAGGTGAGTTAATGCGCTGCAGAGTTTGTATTTAAAGAAATAAAGGACAATGTAGTCTGATTCATTCTCAAGCAGTGGTGATTGCTCTAGTGATGTGGACCACAGGCAAGCTAGACCTCCTTCGTAGGGTAGGTTGGCAGTTGGACCCTCTCAAATTGCACTTCATATTCATTCACTAAGAAACAGAAGTCATTCCTTTAGGAGAAGTCTATGTAACATCCAAGTTACATGAATGATTGGCATGATTTAGATTGAAATTGGCCACCTTCATATTTCATAAAATTGAAACACAAGACATGTTAGTGTGTCTCTCTGCATATATTCTGCACATTTTGATATAAAGCATATGTTAGATGTAGTATGCTTAATGTACTATTGGTAATTAAGAAAACTATTTTTTAAAGATTTCACTTACACCTTTGGATACAACCTACTACTTAAAATGTGTTTCAAAATTTGAAAATCAAAACTAAAATAACAAGTCAAATCCATAACTTCGTTCACAAATCTGACCTCTACAAGGCTTCTGATTATGTAAAAAAAAAAAAAAATCAAATTTACACTGTAGAAATCAAGATTTGAAAGCATTGAGTTTAAAGAAAATGCCGTAGGCTTTTAAGGCAATTCCAAAATAAGAATTCCCAAAATGTTTTGAGTACATAACCCATTATTAGAATAATTTTTAGCCTCCCATGGGGTTCTAGCTGGTATAGAAAGAAACACTTATATGTTTCTTTTACTTTTGAGATGTTTGTTAAAACTCTGATAATGCTCTATTGTCATAATATTTTATTTTATTAAATATTAATATGCTTTTGGTAGGAAGCTATATCATGGTGCTGTAATTTAAAAGACAAAGGCCTTAGAGATAGATTTGAGTCCTAGATTTTATGGAACTTTGACACTTACTGTTTGTTGGACTTTGTGTGAGTCTAAATTTCCTCTTGTATGAAGTAACAGCTAATATTTTTACATGATTGATGTTTAGAATGATTTAAAGTATGTGGAAATGCGTTTGAAAGTCTATAGCGGTATCTCAAGACAATAGCCATGTGTATGCTACAGACATGGGATTTTGAACCATTTTGCTCCCCAATCTCTTCCAATTTCCCCCAGTTGTCTAAGAATGGCATCAAAAAGAAAACATGAATGGTACTCCAGGATACTTCATTCTCATTAAACTCGAGTTTACTCCAGACAACATCACTTAACAAGATCTGGTAGCCATGCTATGAAGCCAAAAATCAGGATGAGGTTCATCCTATCACCTTCTAGGTAGAAAGAATGCTACTGCTGATATAAAATATTTTGACTCCAGACAACATCACTTAACAAGATCTGGTAGCCATGCTATGAAGCCAAAAATCAGGATGAGGTTCATCCTATCACCTTCTAGGTAGAAAGAATGCTACTGCTGATATAAAATATTTTGAAAGACTCCAAAATTAATCATATTGATTGCATACTTATAGTTACTTAAAGAAAATGCTGTTTTTTAAATTACCTACTGATAATAAAGTTTAAAAAGCAAATCTCTTTTAATGAAACTCATGCCACAAAATTGGACCATGAAAGGCATGGAAAATAGAGTAAGATATTTTACATAAATAGAAAAAAGACCTCTTAAATTTATTTAAGTATCAAGTATTATTAAGTATTAATTTTTATTAATATACTTTATATATTATATAAATATATATACTTAATTTAAGTATTAAGTATTATTAAGTATTAATTAAGTATAAGGGAAAAACTGATAATCATACCAAAATAAAAAATATTAGCAAACACTAAAATATGTACATTTTAAAAGCTAAAACTCTTACATTGAAATTTAATTAATGTGGAAATAAAAAAGAACTAAGAATAATTTGGTAGTTAATCACTATTGTAATTACTCCTTGAATTTCAGGGTTTATGTCTCCCTCGGTGTAAGTGTGTAAATATCATTTTTGCTTTGTCAGTCATGGGGAAAGGATACATATGATTCTCTGGTATGAAGTAGATTCTGTACTTTGGGGAGTTAAAAGTCTTTCCTCCAGAATCTCAGAGTCTTAAAGATCTGTAGAGAGTCATGAGTTAATAAATGTATTTGGTATTTTAAACACCATATATTTTAATATTTGAATGACTTTACTAACAAATTATTCAAGTTGTAATTTTTAAGTCTTAATTTTCATGCAGATGAAAATAATTATGTAAATTATGCACATTAATTAAATTATGTAAATTAATTGGGGAAATTATTTTCATAAAATTGTTTTGTTGCTATGTATAGCTTTAGTCCCTGGAAACCCAGAAAATCATGCTGTTAAATTAATGTATACACAAATGTATAAACTGTTCCCTAAATACAGACAGTACTATTTGTCTTTCTTCCCTATTAGTGCTAAACCTAGTATCATTATAGTCTTTCTTATAGTGATAGTTTCATTAATAAAGAAACCCAGCTCTGTGGTCTTTGTGTTCTTTATGTTCTTTGAATATGTAAAATAGTGCACCTTGAGTTTAATGTGATTATTTGGTTTTGGCAGCCACTTAGGAAGCTAACTAAAGTCATTGGCAGTATACAAATTTTATAGTTAAAAAAAAATAATAATGGAATAAGCCTTAGCCAAACAACTAATGAAGTTACAAGCATATTTTTTTCTTTCACAAATGCCATTTAACATTCTAATCCTGCAAGAGATTGCCCAGTGATTTTTTTATAAATACAGATACATTGACTAGCACAATATTTTAAGCTGGAATATGTCACAAACACTAATGGACACAATATGCCAAATAAATGACATCTCCAACCTCATGCTAGTGGCTGATTCTTATATACCTGCTGTATATAAGGAAAGCCAAATTAAATATTGTGCCAATCCAGGATTCATTAGCAGGATCTGTCAGCTGTGTAAAAGCTTCCTCCCAAGTATCTGATCAGTACTCTGGTGCATACTTGTTGAGCTTCATTTACAAGATTGTCAGAAAACTAAATGTATTTTCACAGCACCTTCCAAATCTTTAATCAAGCAATGTCTAATGAAGCCAAAAGGCTATTTCTCAATTCTTCTCCACTTCCTCTTTCTCCCAGTAGGATATTTACAAAGACCGCAAAGAAGATGACACACACCTTAGTGGTAAGAGGAGGGATAGCTATAATCCACATATTACCAAATGAAAAGTTCAAGTGCCATTCTTCACTTCAAGGGGGACTTGAAAAAGGGATTTGTTTTATTATAGGGTCTACTAATGCCAACTCTAAATCCCCATCCTTTCACAGGAGAGTTTATAAAACCCCTCTTCCATTTGTGAAAAGGAAACTCTCACAATACTGAGGCACAAAATGACATTTATTGACATTAAAAGCCTCATCAGTTATTTCTCAGCAGTCTTTATTCCTCTTCCAGAGGGGTTTATTGTAATGTTGGCATGAAGGAAACTGGCACTCTTTGATTTAGTAAAATCTGGCCTGAAATCAGTACTCCAAAAAGTACTTTAAAGCTAGGCATTTTCTTAATATTGGATTGAGTCCTGGGTGGCTATATTGGTCAGAGATAAGTTTGATTTAACACAAGGTCATAAAGGTTTTTAAAAATGTTCTGCTTTACACTTAAATCATTAGCACTGCATTTGCACTGGAGCCCATGTTAGATAGCACTGTATTCAAAGTCTGTCTCTTCTCAGCTCACCCAGGCTTCTTGGTTTTCATCTCAGGAAACAGTGGCTACATACCTTCTCAATCATTTTTATCAGCCTTATATTCAACCAGTCTTTTTTTTTTTTTTTAAATACATTTATTTGACAGAGAAAGCAGGAGAGCACAAGCAGGAGGAGAGGCAGACTGAGAAGGAAAATCAGGCTCTCTGGCCAGGCAAGGAGTCAGACCACGCAGAGCTTGATCCCGGGATCATGACCCAAGCCCAGCCAAAGGCAGATGCTTCACCCTGCGCCCCATATCCAACCAGTCTTTAAACAAGCAAGCAATGAACAATTCATGATTTCATTACTTAAACATCTGGAGAGCTCCATAGAGTTAGTGCCTATACCTAGGAGACGTTCTCAAATTGAGCTTTTTCAAGACCAGTTGGGAAAATAACTAGTTTTATTTACTCATCTGTCTTAAACTTCCTACCACTTCCAGATGTTACAAGTGAATGATAGAAACAGAAATGTATTCCCTGCTCTCAGAAGCCCACAGTCTAAGAGAAAAAATATTAACAGTGGTTAACAATCACAACAGTTCCTGCAAGTGTTTTGAGGGAAATCATAAGCCCATTTGCAAAGGTGGGAAAGGGCACCCGGCACACCTGACTGAAGATGAGCCCAGTTTGGTAAGCAAGCTCCAGGCCCTCTCAATCCCCCATGCCGAGGAAGGAAGATCATAGGTTAGTCTAAAGGCAAACCTTTATTCTAAAAAAAGACTACCCACTGAAGAAGTTTAGAAAGAGGACCTGTTTGGGTTGTTTAAAAGCTCATTCTAGTAGCAGAATGGTAAATGGACTGAACTTCCTACAACTTTTCAGTGAATAAAATTATATAAATACCTACTTCCAACATTGACAATACTGAAGATGTCATCTCTTCTTTGGTACATTCCATCAAATAGGGCCAGTATGGGTGGGATGATATTTTTCATTGCTTTCACATAGGGCTATTTAGTTTTCAAAATGTAGAATTTTGAAAAAATTCAGTAAAGAATTAAAATATTTTCTGTGGAATGTGCTACATAGAGTGAGTGATTTGGTAGCCACTTAAGTATAAGAGACAAATCTGAAGTTGTTAAACATTTGATTTGAAAGGTGATCAATCAAAATGTTATAATTGTTATAAGCTTGTAAATTTCCAGAAATAGGGACGCCTGGGTGGCTCAGTTGGTTAAGCAGCTGCCTTGGCTCAGGTCATGATCCCAGCGTCCTGGGATGGAGTCCCACATCAGGCTCCTTGCTCAGCGGGGAGCCTGCTTCTCCCTCTGCCTCTGCCTGCCATTCTGTCTGCCTGTGCTCACTCTCTCTCCCTCTCTCTCTCTGACAAATAAATAAAATCTTAAAAAAAAAATTTCCAGAAATAATTCATTAATACAGAGGATGTGATTTTTTAATAAACCAAAATAACTTTATATTTCAAAAACTTTTCAGGGCCTAGAATTAAGATTAAATCTGCTGCCTAGCAATGGTTCATATTTTATATTATGTTCATATTTCAATTATTAATATGACTATTTTTCTTTCATAAAACATTTTAAATAATAGTGTCTTATTTCATGTGTTCCTTAGGGTTGTATACTGTTTTAAGGTTACTAAAGGCTAACTTAGATAAAATATTACTTAACCTGATTTTTTAAAAGTACTTGAATTTATACAGCACGGAAGCTGAACTTCTACAGTATCTCATTTCACCTCACTTAAGGCACTTGTCATCACAAAAAATGAGCCGCTGTGTTGCTTGTACACATACTTGCCACCCCCCTGAAATCCTGTTTGCTACACGTTAGCCTATTTTTTTTTCTTTCTAATATAGAAATGATGGTTTTTCATTACTGTGTCATTCACACTTTTTTTCATAAGTCTAATTTTATCTACAATGTACACAATAAGTATTTTTAAAATAGTAAACAATTAGTAAGCTGTGTTTTCCTGCCATCCATACAAATAAGTTAAGGAAATGAGAATTAAACAAAAGAAATAGAGATTCCAAAATAGGCATCTGAAAAAAAAAAATCACTAAAATGAACTCACTTTCATTAATAATGTTGTGGAATAATTAAATTTTAATTATGTAAAGTTCTATAGAATTTGAAAAGCACTTTGATTTTCTTATTTGGTTTTAAAGAGTTATTTATTTATTTGAGAGAGAAAGAGAAAGAAAGAAAAAGGGAGAGCATGAGCAGGAGGAGCAGAGGGAGAGGGAGACAGAATCTCAAGCAGACTCCTTGCTGCCTGCCAAACCCGACAGAGGGCTCAATCCCAGAACCTGGAGATCAGACCTGAGCGGAAACCCAGAGAGTGACACACCTGACTACACACCCCAGTGGTCCTTCTTGTTCAGTTTTAAAACAACTCCATATAATAAGCTGTCTTTAATTACATTTTACAGATCCAAAAATTCAGTTTTGGAGAAAATTGGTGATTTGGTCATGGCTGCTAGGAAGTAGCAGAAGCTGAAGCCTGGATACAAAGCAAAATCTCTGAATTCTGGGCTACTCTATATTCCACTGTAACTTTTATGCCATTGATACACAAAATATACCAGAATTTAATACCTTCCATTTTTTGTCACTTCAAATATGCCATTGCCCTCTGTGAGCAGCCTTTCACCTCCCAGTATGTCATTTTCTAATCTTGGATCATCTTTCATCACATGCTAAGACAAATTCTAAGGTTTAATAATTAGTTTTTAATTGTATTTAATTTTTTAAACTAAATTAAATTAAATTTTTAAAAATTTAATTTAATTTAATAATTAGTTTTAATAAAGAAGCCCTTGAAAAATCTAGTAGCTGTAAAATTTCAGAGGTAAAAAATTACATTATGTCTGATATGTACTAAGTGGTTTTACTGCATCCTCTTTAAAAATTGGTTGCATATATACATATTAACTCGTTTACCTGAAATAGTGAATTAATGGAACACATACATGTCATTATAAAAAATATATTATAAAGTCAATATAAAGCTTTATATTTAAACTGTTATATTGCCTTAATTACAATAGACAGATATCCTAAATGTAAACAAATGTTCTTTTCTGATTAAGTTGATTCACATAGTTGATTAATTCTGTGCAAAGATGAACAGGAAATAAAAAGGGAGAAAGTAAGAAATTTTGATATATTTTAAAGAATTTATATTTACTTTTTACTTTTATTTTGCAATGTTTTCTGGGCTAAAATAAAATAATACCACTCAATAAGGTTTGTAAAAAGATGCATAAGTAATAATTAAAGATATACGTTTAAATAAAAACAAATTAGATTATGTTCCTAAACATTTTGCTCTATTTTACTATTATAATTTTTAGACAAAAGTATTATACCCCAAGAATTTAATGCCACAAATATATATTAATTGTCCCAAAGAGTTTTCTAATATATTGGTTTTTTTTTTAATCCAATACCATTCCCTTAAAAAAAATTAAGTGACATAAGATGACTCAAATATAAAAATTAATTTACTGGGAACTCTCAACAAATATAAAATAGATGTGTTCTCTGAAGTGAATATATCTGATGATTTTAGAGCCTCTATAATTGTCCTAATTTTTTTTTCTAAAATAAGCTATTATTCATCTTTAATTCCATGTGAAAGAACAATACTATATTTAAGGTTAGTTGGAAAATAAAAAGCAATATGGCCAGTCTCTTCATATTCTCTGCTAGGAGGGTAATTTGCAAGTAATTTATCAATAGCTATTTAATAATTTAAAGGAAAAAAAAATCAGTAAAACATGGGTTGGAAATGAAACTAACTACTATGTTCCTCTTGGGAGAAAGAAGTCCATCAATGAATGAAAGTAGAATTCACATTTTTAGAGTCCCTCCCATTTTAACGATTACTTCATGGCACCATTATTCTCATTTCCTATAATTTATTTGAAACCCAAGCTATATGAGAATCTAAAGGACTAAAGTATTAAAGTACTAAAATCAGACAAGGCTGAATGAGAAAACTTGGACATCGAATATTTCTTGATTGACTACCAAGTGGTTGGGATATATGTTTTCCTTTTTCAGACACCCACTTTAATTTATCATTAGTACATTTTTGCAGTGGTTAGCAAGATGAAAGAAATCTTTTTTTTTTTAAGATTTTATTTATTTATTTGAGATCACAAGTAGGCACACAGGCAGGCAAAGAGAGGGGAGGAAGCAGGCTCCCTGCTGAGCACAGAGCCCGATTCGGGGTTCAATCCCAGAACCCTGAGATCATGACCTAAGCCCAAGGCAGAGGCTAAACCCACTGAGCCACCCAAGTGCCCCAAGAAATATTTTTTAAAGGGACAAAAACACCCCATGGATGCCCACATAGCTCCATAAACCTGAGATCTAGTGACTATATTTTCAATTACACATCTTGGTTAAAACTGGCTTGTAGAATTTATTTGCCAAAGTCACTGGAGTTAGAAAATTTGCATATTTCCCTCAACTGACTCCAGGTAAAAATTACTAAGAACTTTCCTAGTAAGTCTCAAGCACTGGTTTCCTTTTCAATGGATTTTTGAGAGACAAATATCTCAATTTTTATGTGACAGGATTCCTCTGTTACAAAACGAAACAGGATTAAAATAACTCAAAAAAAAAAAAAAAGAAAAGAAAAGAAAAAGCATGATGACCTTATAAGCAGAATGAACCTCAGTGGACTAGGAAAGAGTACATTTAAAGTGGACTTTGGGAGGAAGCAACTATTTCCCAAAGATTGTTATTGCTTAATGAGATCCGTGACCACACATCCATTATGTGGGATAAACATGGCTCCCTGCTGACTCCCCAAAGCTTGCTGACAGTTGGTGGTTATGATGTTAACTCACTTTAACACCCTAGAAATGTTTTAATGTCTTCTTCTCCTACTTCTGTAATATTAGGGCAAGGCATGAATATGTAGTATCTATAAATTGATCAGATATAAGAAATCTTCAAATATTGGCTTATTCTAGTAAATTATGTTCCTTTAGTAAAGGAAACCCAAGATTAATATTGTACATATTTTGCCTCCAACTATTTGTTTTTATTTCTTTGTAGGAAAGCAAAATTTTAGTAGTTTTGGTTTTAAAAACACAAAAATAATGAAAAAACATACTTTTAAGTTTTCAGATTATTTTATGTAAAGAGTAGCTCTTCCTACTGAGAAGTAAAACATGCCTATTGGGCATTACTCATAGTCCCCTTACCCAAAGAGAAAATAATAGCATCAGCAAAGTACAGTGTTAACATTCAAAAGTGGTATTTGGTTCAGTTGTTTTCAAAAGCTGTATAAAACAATATGTGTCATATTAAAAGACACAAATATAATCCTTGATTTTTTTCTTCATTCTGATTTTCTGACAGAAGATCTTTATCACACACACTTTGATGTGAAAGCAAGCTACCTTTTATTTAAATTTATCACTTAGATGCATTAAACATTTACTTGGTATTATACAATCACATCATTCTTCCTGGAAAAAAAATAGTATTTTTAATAAGTACAGTAATACCTGTGGAGAATAAAAAAATAAGAAAAAATAGATGTTCCTGATCCATTCATCTGTTGATGGACATCTAGGTTCTTTCCATAGTTTGGCTATTGTGTACATTGCTGCTATAAACATTCAGGTGCACGTGCCCCTTTGGATCACTACGTTTGTATCTTTAGGGTAAATGCCCAATATTGCAATTGCTGGGTCATAGGGCAGTTCTATTTTCAACATTTTGAGGAACCTCCATGCTGTTTTCCAGAGTGGCTGCACCAGCTTGCATTCCCACCAACAGTGTAGGAGGGTTCCCCTTTCTCCACATCCTTGCCAGCATCTGTCATTTCCTGACTTGTTGATTTTAACCATTCTGACTGGTATGAGGTGATATCTCATTGTGGTTTTGATTTGTATTTCCCTGATGCCGAGTGATATGGAGCACTTTTTCATGTGTCTGTTGGCCATCTGGAGAAGATGTGGTATATATACACAATGGAATACTATGCAGCCATCAAAAGAAATGAAATCTTGCCTTTTGCGACAACATGGATGGAACTAGAGCGTATCATGCTTAGCGAAATAAGTCAAGCAGAGAAAGACAACTATCATATGATCTCCCTGATATGAGGAAGCGGTGATGCAACATGGGGGCTTAAGTGGGTAGGAGAAGAATCAATGAAACAAGATGGGATTGGGAGGAAGACAAACCATAAGTGACTCTTAATCTCACAAAACAAACTGAGGGTTGCTGGGGGGAGGGGGTTTGGGAGAAGGGGGTGGGATTATGGACATTGGGGAGGGTATGTGCTTTGGTGAGTGCTGTGAAGTGTGCAAACCTGGTGATTCACAGACCTGTACCCCTGGGGGATAAAATATATGCTTATAAAAAATAAAAAATAAAAAAAAATAAAAATAAATTTAAAAAAAAAACAAAGCAAATAACTTTATTGAAATAAAAAAAAAATAGATGTTCCTCCTGTCCCACCTGTTTATTCTATAAAGTAAATACGAAAGCCTTATATGGGTAAAAATGGATAATAAAAACTTGGAAACTTTTGTTTTTAACTCATAAAAGCAAAAAAAAAAGTCATTTTATTATTACCACCAAGATCAGAAAAGTATTCTAGATTACCAAAAAATTATTCCTTCTACTTTCAGATACAACATAGCAATGTATCTCCACAGGACATTCAATACAGGAACACGAAGTCACTGATGCACTATCAGTAAGTCAGCAAGTTGTGGGAGTAACTCTGTTTTAATGTAGTGAAAATGTCATTTTAAACTATTTGAAGAAAAAAATAAATTATATTTCTAGAAACTAACATCAGAAGAAAGTATGAAAATTTATATTGAAATTTATTCCTTGACAAGTTTCTTTTCTCCTGTTATAAAGTAGTTCATTAATTAAAGAGATTTTATTTATTTTTATTTTTTTAAGATTTATTTATTTATTTGAGAGAATAAGTAGGGAGAGGAGGCAGAGGGAGAGGGAGAATTAAACCAAAGCAGACTCGTGCTGAGCATAGAGACCAACTAGGAGCTCAGTCTCATGACCCTGAGACCATGACCAGAGCCAAAACCAAGAGTCTGATGCTTAACCAACTACACTACCCAGGTGCCCCTATTTAGATTTTAGATGATTTCTTTTTGAGGTGACTTTAAAAAGCCCACCTTAGATCCACTGAATTATAAAGAACAACATTTTCTGTACATCTTACTGTTCAAGAGTTATTGAATTAGCTACAGCGAACTACAGAACTACTTATTTTAGGTCAATTCTCTTGCACCTCACTGACTTTGTACCTGCAGTTCCCTAAGTTTAGAAGGTTCCCAACTAGGACATCAATAGCCTAATTTACATCTTTATGCTAATTAGAAAAAGGAACCCCTCTGGTCCACTGTAATCCCAGATGAGAGCACAAAGCTAGGTAAGCAGAGTGAGATGTGGATGTCATTCCTCCCTACCGTTCCTCTGCCTAGTCCTTTTGCAGACTCTGCAATTGTCCTGGTCTTCTTACTATAATTTCTCTTCTTTCTATAATTTCTCTGGCTTTTGAGAGTTATTAACTATAGGCAGTAAATGTAAATATAGAGTAATAAAATCTAAAAATAACTAGAAGAGTGATTGTGAGTTGGTGGTTTATATATCTCTATTCTATATTTACATCTCTTTGAGGTTTTTTGCAAATAAGCATACAGAATTTCAAAGAGATTATGTATTCGACCCAATGTGACACAGCTAATAAGTGATAAAGCTTGGACTGGAATCCAAACTGAATGACTTCAAAACTTAATCTCTTAATTTCAACCCTAATGTTTTTTGGTGTGTTTCATTTGTTTTAGTTTTTATGGTTTTTTGTTTTTTTTTTATTACTGGGAATAACTCAAGTGTAGGTTCCTGGATCTTGTATGTCTTTTCCTCTCCTTATACTGGAGTGTAGAAAGTACAAAATGATCTTGGGACAAAGAATTTGGAGAGTTTTTAGAGAAAGAGAGCCTTTTGCCTGTGGATGTCTTAACTTTGTTTATTAGAATATTTATAACCTACTAGAAGGATTTAAGAATGGTGTCTTCCATTTATATCATACCATATGGGAGCACATTAAAACAATCAACCAACCAACAGACAGGAAACATTCGTCTGTTACAATGGGGATCCTGGGATGAACAGTACTGCTTTCTGTTCATAGAATAAATGCCATTCTTAAACATTTTCATCATACAAGACCATATGACAAAATACATTACCAAAGCAACCATTATTACTACTACTAGTACTAATAAACTTTCATTAATTGAGTGCCTACTATAAAAGGACACTTTATAGGTATTTTATCACTGCATTTCATCTATAAAAAAACTGAGATTTGAAGAGATAAATTATCAAAGATAATACAGTTAATAAGTGCCGTCTTTTCTTCTACAATAGGACACAACATTACTCCAAGCATTTCAGCAAAGCCAAAGCTATATAGCACTTTCTGTCTTTCTCAATGTTTGCATTATTAATTCTACTATGTATACACATACCTAATATCACCTAGGAAATATTCTGTCTAGAAATATTCAATTGGAATCTAGTCTAGCAGGTAGATCTAATACCCAATTTATTGAAAGCACTGGTGAAACAGGACCAAGATAAATAAAATAATGAAAAAATAAATTCAGAATACAAGACATTCTATGCTTGGCAGAATCATTTCAAAAGATAAAGATCAAGAAAAAATGTGATGGGGTGCTGTTCAATATAAATGAAATAAGAGACAAAATAACAAAGAAAAGCATGATCTATGATTAACTGGTATTTAAAAAGAAAAAAAAAGATTTAAAAAACCCTATAAAATACATTTAGAGAAAACTGGAGAAATGTAAAATGATCCAGTAAAATCAAACAAAGATGATGATAAATGAAGGAAATGGTCATTTTTGCTGGAGGAATCAAGGAAGATGTCATGGGGTAAAAGGAATTTATTCAACATATACCAGGAGGTTGCTCTGTGACTTTTCAGCCTAAATTGAGTTCCTCATTGTCTAAACTCTCACCCTAACAATAGCATTTTTTAATAAATATTTCTATGTAACATTCTCTAATTATTTCTAATATGTAAACCTCTTCTCTCCAGGATTTCATCTTCTATTCTAAGGGACTCTGCAGTGCTCAGTACAAGATTACATAGTTGACACCCAAGTAGATTGAGGCAACAAATATATTTGTAGATATAGGATCTACAAGTCCTCCTCCTATGTTAACACAAAGCAATATGTACTGCAATAAAACTCCAGTGTAAATTAAAGGATTAAAGGATTCTTTCAAGTTAGTTGTAGCTCCATGCTCTTTTTGCAAAATTCAATCAAACTAGATGCTAATAAAAATAAGTTTGCCATTAGCCAGCAGGGGCAAGAAAGATCCTTCAGTGGTTACAGAATACAGCTTCAACACATCTTGGTGAGGTAGGAGTCTTTATGCATTATTCTCCTTATTTTACCAGGCAGGAAGTAGACACAGAGAGAGGCTAAGTGACTTGCCCAAGGACAAAGAGTGAGTCAGATGCAGAGCTGGGAATTGAGCCCACTTCTCCCGGTTCCCAGTGTACAGCTTTTCTCAGCAAGCCATAATGCCTTTCAGATGGATCATTTCCTAAAATGTATTAAGTTGTTAAAAATTCAATATGGGTGTTGCATTGCTTTCCAACTAGTTCTGTTTCTCACTACCTTCCTAGAGCTATTATCAGAAGCTAAACTGATGGTTGGATCAATAATCCCACATCTAAATTTTTTTTAGACAATATGTCATTAAAACTAGATATATCCAAGCACGTAAAATGAATCAGACTCTTTGGAGAGTGAGGTTGGGTTTGGCTCTTTTAGCAGGTGGGGGAGGATCCTGAAGTGAGGGAAAAAAAAAAAAAAAAAAAAAAACAAAAACACTGCAGCTCAAAGTTAGGAGAAACTGGAAATGATCAGGGAGAACAAGGCCTCATCAACCACAAGAAAGGCTTAAAAACAAGCAAAGTAACTCCAGCAATATGATGTTCGTGGTGGCACTATAAAGGAAGAAAATTAAAAACTGCATACATTGAAAATGTGGAGAGCCTGGGCCTTTGATTCTAGACACTTGCTTATATACAAAGCTATTTTTCATTAGCTGGAATTTTATCCATTGGTTCACAGGTTCATCTTACCCATGAGTCATGGGCAGGAACTATCTTTTTTAATCACAAGACACTTATACTGTGCTCCTATTGTGCTAACTAAACTGGAAATGGTAAGTAGGCCAGACACTGACACTCCCATAGTCTTCTGACTTGATCATTGGAAACCTCACCAACTCATTACTGTGCCCTTTACTAAAGAACACAGACTCAACTATAGAATCTCTTTCAATACAGCAATGTGAATAACTACTAATCAGTCAAGATCTGTCCAAAAAGATCAAACCATTCACTATCTCTGGCATATGCTTTTCTGTTCACTGCCCATTCAAAAGACAAGATACAAAACAAGTTACAGGCCCATGGCCTCACCTGCCAGGTCTGATCAAACCCTCTGCAATCATCCCTTATATGACCTGTGAATTATAAGTCATAAGACTTATGAATTATCTAAATTAGATCATTAACTCCCGAAGGCAGAGATGCCTTTAAAAAAAAAAAAAAAGTACCTAACACAGGTTTTCTGAAAAAAAATCAATAAATGTTAATTGATTTTATAAAATTATGCACTGTTTAAGAAACTTTGGAGAGGATGATATTTTGAATGCCTTAAAAAGCATCATTACCCATAATCACACTAATTCAGAATTTTAGTCAGCAGGTAATCAATCACTGCAGGGATTACTGTATTAAAATTAAAGAACTGAGAAACTGAGGGGCACCTGGGTGGCTCAGTCAGTTAAGTGGCTACGTGCAGCTCAGGTCATGATCTCGGGGTCTTGGAAATGAGCCTGGCATAGGTCTCCCTGTTCAGTGGGGAGTCTGCTTCTCCCTCTCCCTCTCCCCCTCTTCTCCCATTTGTGCTCTCTCTCACATGCTCTGTCTCAAATAAATAAAATCTTTAAAATAAAAAATAGTAAATAAATATAATTAAATTAAAGGACTCAGCAAAATGATTTCTTTTGCAAAACATCAAAACATATCAGCAGAGGAATTATTCTTGCCATCGCTTACCACCCTTAAGATAATCTTATGACACTGAAGAGAGCACATCCCACCTAAAAGTGTCTGAAGTACCAATACCCCATGACATTCTTTGGAGTAGTAGTTGATTCCAGGGCAAAACAGGGAAAATCAAGATGAGCTTGAATCATCTGTTAGAAAGAAAGAAAATGCTCAAAAAAGGATGGGGGTATCTCAAAGGGCACAGTAGCCAATCTGAAAGACTTACCAATGGCCAAAAGTAGAACAATTTGAGCAAGAACATAAATAATGATAGTATTGAATTATAACACAAACAATAAAGTAAATGCCTGTGAATCTATACTGGTGGGAGGAAAGTAGGAAGGGGGGAAGGGAAAGAGAGAGAAAAAGAACAAAAGAACGAAAGAAAGGGCGCCTGGGTGGCTCAGTGGGTTAAAGCCTCTGCCTTCAGCTCAGGTCATGATCTCAGGGTCCTGGGATCCAGTCCCGTATCGGGCTCTCTGCTCAGCGGGGAGCCTGCTTCCCCCTTTCTCTCTGCCTGCCCCTCTGTCTACTTGTGATCTCCCTCTGTCTGTCAAATAAATAAATAAAATCTTTAAAAAAAAATGAAAGAAAGCACAATTTTTTCTTACAAAAGAATTCTAATTAATAAAGTAGAAAGAATTATAAAG